>NW_023046421.1:0-81321 GCF_011762505.2 Arvicanthis niloticus | reverse complement strand
TTCTACTCTCCCTGGATGCACTTCTGTCTTCTCTGAACTATGGATGCCTTTCAGTTCTACCCTCCCTGTGGATGTGTTTCTGTCTTCTCCTCTCTCTAGATGCCCTTCTGTTCTCTCCTCTCTCTGGATGCCCTTCTGACATCTCCTCTCCATGGATGTCCTTCTGTCTTCTCTTCTCTCTGGTTGGCTTTCTGTTCTCTCCTCTCACTGTATCCCTTCTGTCCTCTCCTCTCTTTGGATGCCCTTCTTCACACTCCTCTCTATGTATGCCCTTATGTCCTCTCCTCTATTTGGATGCCCTTCTGTCCTCTCCTCTGTCTGGATGGCCTTTTGTTCCCTCATCTCTCTGGAATCCCTTTTTGTCCTCTCCTCTTGCTGGATGTCCTCTCTTCTCTCCTCTCTCTAGATGCCCTTCTGTCCTCTATTCTCTCTGGATGCCTCTCTGTTCACTCATCTCTCTGGATGCCCTTCTGTCATCTCCTCTCTCTGGATGTCCTTTTGACTTCTCTGCTCCCTGGATGCCCTTCTGTTCTCCCCTCTCTGTGGATGTGTTTCTGTCTTCTCCTCTCTCGATGCCCTTCTTCACTCTCCTCTCTTTGGATGCCCTTCTGACATCTCCTCTCCATGGATGCCCTTTTGTCTTCTCCTCTCTCTGGATGGCTTTCTGTTCTCTCCTCGGTCTGGATCCTTTCTGTCCTCTCCTCTCTCTGGATGGCTTTCTGTTCTCTCCTCGCTCTGGATCCTTTCTGTCCTCTCCTCTCTCTGGATGCCCTTCTTCAGTCTCCTCTCTTTGGATGCCCTTCTTTCCTCACCTCTCTCTGGATTCCCTTCTGTTCTCTCCTCACTCTGAATTCCCTTCTGCCTTCTCCTCTCTCTGGATGCTGTTCTATCCTCTCCTCTATCTGGATGCCCTTCTGTCTTCTCCTATCTCCTGATGCCCTTCTGTCTTCTCCTCTTTCTGGATACCTTTCTGTTCTCTACTCTTCTACATGCCTTCTGTCCTTTATTCTCTCTGGATGCCCTTATGTTCTCTCCTATCTCTAGATGTTCTTCTGTCTTCTCTGCTCTCTGGATACTGTTCTATTCTCTACTCTTCTTGGATGCACTTCTGTCTTCTCTGCGCTCTGGATGCCGTTCTGTTCTCACATACATGTAGATGTTTAGGAAGCCATGGTCAGAGGTTATATATTTGCCATTCCAAGATGGCGGTGGCATCGTGTCCTCCACAAGTAAACAATTAACTGCGCAGCTGCAAAGGCAGAAAGCCCGCCAAAGTCACTGGCCAATCCCGAGGCGTAATATTGGGTAATGAGTGAACAGTCAATCAGAAGTGAACACGACACTCTAGGGTTTATTTAAGCAGGGCTTCTTCCTGTCTTCAGCCCTTCCGAATCTTTCCCCATCTGTGATACAGAGTAAAGCCTCGTTTGTAGTAACTACCCGAACACTGTCTCTCGTGTCCTTTTTCAAGGGGGAAGGGGACTCGAGATGTGCGAGCAACAACTGGAGCCGAAACCCTGGAGTTTCAAGGCAACGCGGAGGCCCCCAAGTTTTGGGGCGGGTTAAAAAACTACAGGATACGAGGTACACCTTTGGAAGATATGCCTGGGGTAGAAGCTTTCATTGCAATTCTTTTGCTTTTAGCTTATTTGTGTTGTGAGAAAAAGATCCAGTCTAGCATACCAGAACCAGTGCGTGTTAGCCGGCATCAGGCCTGGAGATATAGAGTACTCAAAAGGAACAAGGCTACTGCAGAGTCCATTAAGCTTGAGGACCCTCCACCAGATGGTGGAGAGAGAATGGAGGTCAAAAGGACCATTTTGTACTTCATTAAGGAGCCTGACTCCATAGAACTGGGCAGCTCCGTGGAGGAGAGCATAGAGGAGGAAGTAGCCGCTTGTGCAAAGGATAACTGTGCTGAGATAAGACTAAGAAAGCAGGCGGCTCACTCGGGCTCTACGGTCCCCTGCCGTGCTTCTCAGCTCGGGCTGTGGGAACAGACGCTGCGATGGAGCCCGGGTCAGACCGATCGCAGGGGCGCCTGCGCTCTGCTACCTGTGGCGGCTCGCAGCCCAGCAAAGCAAGAGCAAGGGAGCTTGGCACGAAAGACAGACAGAGGAGAGAAACAGTCTGCTCTGGGAAACGGCATACCGCCGGCAGATACACGGGGAGTGCCCCGTGAGCTTAGAGCAAGCAATGCCAGTGATAGAACAGATGATCTTTGAAAATGCCACAGCTGAATGCCATGCAGCCATCGTCCCTCGTAAGAACAAGAGGCTACAAGATTGGCTAAGGGCCTGCTGTGGCCCGGGAAGGGAAGCGGTTTGTGCTTATTCTACAGGTGAAAAAAATTCAATTAGGGTCCCTACACGGCTGGTGCAGATTGTGAAGAATGAAGCTAGGTTGCAAGATTACAGCTCTGAGTCTCCTGATACTGAAGTTCCATTTGGCGATAAGTATACCACTGTGGGCCATAATCAGATCTTGAACTGTTCTCTTGCCAGTACATTCAAATGCTGAAGTACTGCCTATTGTTTTCAGCTATTGAGAGTTACTTGGTTGCCCTGGCCTCAGGCACAACTGCCGACAGCCTGGGCCATAAATGCTACAAGTTTTCCATTAGATTTTACACTTTATTTTGTGGCAGCAAAACTTTATAACATAAAGGTAATCCACTTGGTGTTGATTTGAGAGAAAATAGATTGCTTACATGGTTAAAGATTGGTTTTTTGATTTGCCTATGTTTATAGAGAAAAGATACAACACGTGTCTTTTAAGGTTTACAGTTTAAATTTAAGGTTTAAAGTTAAGGTCAAAATAGCACAGTTCAGGCGTAGCCAAGCCTCAGAGAGCAGGCCTGAGAGAGGTTAAGTACATTTACATTTGAATTAAGAAAATGCAGACTGAACTACAGAAGCCCAGGTGTTAAGCATTCCTTTTGTTGTGAGTCTTCAGACTTGGTCCTAGAAATGTGCTTACTGGAATTCATCTTTTGTCCTCACTGTTTCTTGTGAGAGGAGGGGTAAACCTAAGACTCAAAGACTTTACAACAGTCTGTGGGCTAAAGGTTATGATTATGCTGCAGAAATTAAAATTATGCCTTCTTCCCTCCATGAGTATAGCTGTGCCTGCTGATAGAGTATGGTTCAGGTTGTTTTAATTCCTTTATATTTAAAATTGTTAAAAATGAGATGCTTTGGATTCCTCTAATATATGTAACAATTATTAGAAGATAAAGTTGGCCTTTGTCCGATGTTCTCATTATACTAGGGAAGATTGGTTATTAAATTAATCCAAAATAAAGTTCAAATTTAAGATTTATACAGCATAAGTTGCCTACTCCAGCTGCCATTTCAGTGAATGCTTATAGAATTTTGTAGATATCAAAGATGATTTTTACCATTCCTTTACATTTCTGGTAAAGGTGAAAGATTTACTGATAGTAAATTTATTCATAATTTTTAAGAGCCCATAAAGCAATATTTGTTAGAAATAATTGCTTCAGAAAATGGTTAATGTTTTACATTTTATATATAAAAAATTTATACAAAAAATTAAGAGGTTAAATCTTTTAGTGTATATTATTCATTGTGTGATACTTTATTAGTGGATTTCTTTAAAGAATTTTTTTCTACAAGCCATTGCTCCAATATAACGAGCTTTAAAAATTTTTAGAGTACTTGTTACTCCAAAAAGGGATTCAAAGACAGTGTCTTTCAATATTTGAGACAATTTGGGCTAGAGAGAAGGCTAGACTTAATTTTAAAAATAAAGGCTGAATTCCCAGCAACCACATGGTTGCTCACAACCATTTGTCATGGGGATCTAACGCCATCTTCTGACTTGTGAGTGTACACACAAAAAGAAAATGGTTTACTTTTAATCTTGATTTGCTCTTAGTGATTTTTAAAAGTTGTTAAGAGATATTATTTGGCTAAAACCTCATCTTAAGCTTACCATAGGAGAATTTAAACACTGTTTGATGTTTTCAAAGGGATGCAAGTCCTAAATTAAATCATATGTGTATCTTCTTGAATTTACCCTGCTTCAACACAATTAAATTATGTGTTATAGCCACTGTTTAAAATGTTAAAAAGGGTGTATCTGCTTTTGTCTTGTTGAATGGTATATTTCATGAAGTACAAAATGTTTCGGCTACACCATTTAATATCTCTAGCCATTTGAATAACATTAAAATTAATAAGGTATTTAAGAATACATCTGCACCACCAGTGTCGGTTTGTGTAGACCCTCCATTTTTCTTTATGTTATCCAACTTTCAGAATAATTCTGATATCTTGGATTGTAAGAATATTACATGCTTTTGGCACAATGCTGGAATGGATCACTAGACCTAGCAATGGTTAATCAAGTTACAGCAGCCACTGCTGTTAATCAAATCTCAGAAAAGACTTCTGAGACTTTGACCATTTTACAGAAAGTGGATGCATATCAGGCATCCTGTTGGTCAATCAGAGAGTTGATTTGCTCCAAGCCCATGTGGAGCAGCTCACGGATGTGGTTCAAATAAGCTGCATGTCAGCAACCCCACATCCGGGTATTACACCTCTGAGATTTGTGAATGATACATTTATTCAAAGCCATAATCTTTCTGCTTATTTAAAAGGGAAGTGGAATGGGGAGTTGGACCAGGTGCAACAGCAATTGCAGATCCGGATTTCGAGCCTTGATGGAACACGAGTGGAACCTGTTACCCCTGGAGATTTTACTTCTTGAATTTCTTCTGCCTTTTTCTTTCTTTCTCAAATGGGTGGGGATAGGCCTGCTTGGTGCTGCCCTATGTTGTGGATTAGTGTTCATGATGGTTGGTCTGTAAGCTCAGAGCCCAGCAAAAACTTGACAAAGCCGCTATTGCCCAAGCACTCGAAGCCTTGGAGCAAGGATCTCCTCCTGAAATTTGGCTATCTAGGCTAAGAAAGTAGCCGATGGCTGAGACCCTCAGTCGATGCACACCAAGGGTTCAGCCCATTGCACTGGGTCAATGAGAGGTCTAAGTCCAGCAAGCCCTTGCCTAAATAACTGTGGTACCTGAATAGTAGGTTGACAGCCCTTGCACTCCTGGGAGCTATACTCCATTGCACAGGGATGAGTGTCAATTCCTCTTTACAACCCCTTAGCCCTTGCACCCAGAGGACTTCTTTCCATTGCACCTGGAAGGGTAAGGAAGGATCATCAGGCTATAAGCTTTTGATCGCTTATTCCCCCAAGATGGAGTTTCTTGATCGAGCTTGAGTTCGAATCTTGATTGGTACTGCGTTTAATAGGCAAAAGGCTGTTCCATATTAATAATTTAAACAGGGGGAGATGTAGGAAGCCGTGGTCAGCGGTTATACGTTTGCCATTCCAAGATGGCGCTGGCATCGTGTTCTCCACAAGTAAACAATTAACTGCGCAGCTGCAAAGGCAGAAAGCCCGTCAAAGTCACTGGCCAATCCCGAGCTGTAATATTGGGTAATGAGTGAACAGTCAATCAGAAGTGAACACATCACTCTAGGGTGTATTTAAGCAGGGACTCTTCCTGTCTTCAGCCTTTCAGCGTCTTTCCCCGTCTGTGATACAGAGTAAAGCCTCGTTTGTAGTAACTACCCGAATACTGTCTCTTGTGTCCATTTTCGTGGGCGAAGGGGACTCAAGAGGCGCGCGCAACATAGATGTGTTTCTGCTTCTCCTCTCTCTGGATGTCCTTCGGTTCTCTCCTCTCTCGGGATGCCCTTCTTACCTCTCCTCTCCATGGATGACCTTCTGTCTTCTCCTCTCTCTGGATACCCTCCTGTCTTCTCTCTCTTGATGCCCTCTGTTCTCTCTTCTTTTTCGATGCCCTTCTGTTCTCTTCTCCCTCCAGATACCCTTCTGTCTTCTCCTCTCTCTGAATGCCCTTCTACTCTCTCCTCTCTCTGGAAATCATTTTGTTCTCTCCTCTCTCCGGATGCCTTACTGTCTTCTCCTCTCTGTGGATGCCCTTCTGCACTCTCCTCTCTCTGGATGCCCTTCTGTTCTCTCCTCTGTCTGGATTCCTTTCTGTCTTCTCCTCTCTATTGATGCACTTCTGTTTTCTCCTCTTTCTTGATGCCCTTCTGTTCTCTCCTCTCTTCGGATGCCCTTCTGTCTTCTCCTGTCTCCGGATGACCTTCTGCTCTCTCCACTATCTGGTTGCCCTTCTTCCCACTCCTCTCTCTGGTTGCCCTTCTGTCTTCTCCTCTCCCTGGATGCTCTTCTCTTCTCTCATCTCTCTGGATTCCCTTCTGTTTTTTCCTCTCTCTGGATGCCCTTCTGTTCTCTCCTCTCTCTGGATGCCCTTCTGTTCTCTCCACTCTCTGGATTCCCTTCTGTCTTCTCCTCTCTCTGGATGCCGTTCTATCCTCTCCTCTATCTGGTTGTCCTTCTGTCTTCTCCTCTATCCAAATGCCCTTCTGTTCTCTTCTCCCTCTGGATTTGGTCTGTCTTCTCCTTCTCTGGATGCCCTTCTGTTCTCTCATCTCTCTAGATGTCCTTCTGTTCTCTCCTCTATCTAGATGCCCTTCTGTCTTCTCCTCTCTCTGTATGTCCTTCTTTACTCTTTTCTGTGGATGCCCTTGTGACCTCTCCTCATCTGGATGCCCTTCTTTTCTCTTTTCTCTCTGGAAGCCATTCTGTCAACTCCTCTCTCTGGAAGCCCTTCTGTCTTCTCCTATATCCCAATTCACTTCTGTCTTCTCCTCTTTCTGGATACCTTTCTATACTCTACTCTCTCTACATGTCCTTCTGTCCTCTATTCTCTCTTGGTGCCCTTATGTTCTCTCCTGTCTCTGGATGTTCTTCTGTCTTCTCCGCTCTCTGGATACCATTCTGTTCTCTACTCTCCCTGGATGTACTTCTGTCTTCTCTGCACTCTGGATGCCCTTCTGCTCTCCCCTCCCTGTATATGTGTTTCTGTATTCTCCTCTCTCTGGATGCCCTTCTGTTCTCTCCTCTCTCTGGATCCCTTCTGCCCTCTCCTCTCTCTGGATGCCCTTCTTCACACTCCTCTCTCTGGATGCCCTTATATCGTCTCCTCTATCTGGATGCCCTTCTGTCCTCTCCTCCTTCTGGATGCCCTTCTGTTCTCTCCTATCTCTGGAATCCCTATTTTTCTTCTCCTCTCACTGGATGCCCTTCTCTCCTCTCTCTAGATCCCCTTCTGTACTCTATTCTCTCTGGATGCCTCTCTGTTCTCTCATCTTTCCGGATGCCCTTCTGTGCTCTCCTGACTCTGATTGCCCTTCTGTCCTCTCCTCTCTCTGGATACCCTTCTGTCTTCTCTGCTCTCTGGATGACCTTCTGCTCTCTCCACTCTCTGGTTGCTCTTTTTCCCACTTCTCTCTCTGGATGCCCTTCTGTCTTCTCCTCTCCCTGGATGCTCTTCTCTTCTCTCATCTCTCTGGATTCCCTATTTTTCTTCTCCTCTCTCTGGATGCCATTCTGCTCTCTCCTCTCTCTGGATGCCCTTCTGTTCTCTCCTCTCCCTGGATTTTCTTCTGTCTTCTCCTCTCTCTGGATGCCCTTCTGTCTTCTCCTCTCTCCAAATGCCCTTCTGTTCTCTTCTCTCTCTGGATTCGCTCTGTCTTCTCCTTCTCTGGATGTCCTTCTGTTCTCTCCTCTCTCTAGATGCCCTTCTGTTCTCTCCTCTATCTAGATGCCTTTCTGTCTTCTCCTCTCTCTGTATGGCCTTCTTTACTCTTTCTGTGGATGCCCTTCTGACCTCTCCTCTCTCTGGATGCCCTTTTTCTCTTCTTTCTGGAGGCCATTCTGTCACCTCCTCTCTCTGGAAGCCCTTCTGTCTTCTCCTATATCCTGATGCACTTCTGTCTTCTCCTCTTTCTGGATACCTTTCTGTTCTCTATTCTCTCTACATGCCCTTCTGTCTTCTATTATCTCTGGATGCCCTTATGTTTTCTCCTATCTCTGGATGTTCTTCTGTCTTCTCTGCTCTCTGGATACCGTTCTATTCTCTACTCTCCCTGGATGTACTTCTGTCTTCTCTGTGGTCTGGATGCCCTTCTGTTTTCCCCTCCCTGTAGATGTTTTTCTGTCTTCTCCTCTTTCTGGATGCCCTTCTGTTCTCTCCTCTCTCTGGATCCCTTCTGCCCTCTCCTCTCTCTGGATGGCCTTCTTCACAATCCTCTCTCTCTGGATGCCCTTATATCCTCTCATCTATCTGGATGCCCTTCTGTCCTCTCCTCCTTCTGGATGCCCTTCTGTTCTCTCCTATCTCTGGATTCCCTATTTTTCTTCTCCTCTCACTTGATGCCCTTCTCTCCTCTCTCTAGATCCCCTTCTGTACTCTATTCTCTCTGGATGCCTCTCTGTTCTCTCATCTCTCAGGATGCCCTTCTGTGCTCTCCTGACTCTGATTGTCCTTCTGTCCTCTCCTCTCTCTGGATGCCCTTCTGACTTCTCTGCTCTCTGGATGCCCTTCTGTTCTCCCCTCTCTGTGGATGTGTTTTTGTCTTCTCCTCTCTCGATGCCCTTCTCTTCTCTCCTCTCTCTGGATGCCCTTCTGACATCTCCTCTCCATGGATACCCTTCTGTCTTCTCCTCTCTCTGGATGGCTTTCTGGTCTCTCCTCTCTCTGGATCTTTTCTGTCCTCTCTTCTCTCTGAATGCCCTTCGTTGCTCACCTCTCTCTGGATGCCCTTCTGTTCTCCCCTCTCTCTGGATTCCCTTTTTTTCTTCTCCTCTCGCTGGATGCCCTTCTCTTCTGTCCTTTCTCTAGATACCCTTCTGTCCTCTATTCTCTCTAGATGCCTCTCTGTTCTCTCATCTCTCTGGATGCCCTTCTGTGCTCCCCTCTCTCTGGATACCTTCTGATTTTTCGTCTCTTCGCATGACCTTCTGTTCTCTTCTTTCTTTGGATACATTTCTGTCTTCTTGTTCTCCGAATTCCCTTCTGTTCTCTCCTCCTTCTAGATGCGCTTCTGTTCTCTCCTCTCTCCGGATTCCCTTGTGTCCTCTCTTCTCTCTGGAAGCCCTTGTGTCATTTCTTGTCTCTATATGTCCTTCTGTTCCCTCTTCTCTCCGGATGCCCTTCTGTTCTCTCTTCTCTATGTAGGCCCTTCTGTCCTCTCCTCTCTCTGGATGCCCTTCGGTCTTCTCCTTTCTCTGGATGCCCTTCTGTTCTCTCCTCTCGCTGGATGGCCTTCTGTCCTCTAATCTCTCTGGATAGCCTTCTGTCCTCTTCTCTCTCTGGATTCCCTTCTTTCCTCTTTTCTCTCTGGATGCCCTTCGTCTTGTCCTCTCTATGGATGCCCTTATGTTCTCTCCTCTGTCTGGATTACCTTCTTTCTGCCCCTTTCTCTTGATGTGCTTCTCTTCTCTCCCCTTTCTGGATGATTTTCTGTTCTCTCCAGTCTCAGGATGCCCTCTGCTCGCCTTTTCTCCGGATGCCCTTCTGTTCTCTCCTCTCTCCAGATATCCTTCTGTCCTATACTCTCTCTGTATGCCCTTCTGTTTTTTTCTCTCTGGATGACCTTCTGTTGTCTTTTCTCTCTGGATGACCTTCTGTTCTCAACTCTATCCTGATTCCCTTCTGTCTTCTCTTCTCTCTTGATGCCCTTCTCTTCATTCCTCTCTCTGGATGCCCTTCTGTCCTCTCCTCTCTCTGGATGCCCTTCTGTCCTCTTCTCTCTCTGGATGCCCTTCTGTTTTCACCTCTCTATGGATGCCTTACTGTCTTCTCCTCTCTCTACATGCTGTTCTGTTCTCTCATCCCTCTGGATGCCCTTCTGTACCCTTCTCTCGCTGGATGATCTTCTGTTCGATCATCTCTGTGGATGATTTCCTGTTTCTCCAGGCTCAGGATGCCCTTCTGCCCACCGTTTCTCTGGATGCCCTTCTGTTCTCTCCTCTATCCGGATGCCTTCTGTCTTCTCTTCTGTCTTGATGCCCTTCTCTTCATTCCTCTCTCTAGATGCCCTTCTGTCGTCTCTTCTCTCTGGATGACCTTCTGTTGTCTCTTCTCTCTGGATGACCTTCTGTTGTCTCTTCTCTCTGGATGACCTTCTGTTGTCTCTTCACTCTGGATGACCATCTGTTCTCTCCTCTTTCCCGATGCACTTCTGTCTTCTATTCTCTCTTGATGCCCTTCTCTTCATTCCTCTCTCTGGATGCCCTTCTGTGTTCTCCTTTCTCTGGATGCCCTTCTGTTATCACCTCTCTATGGATTCACTTTTGTCTTCTGTCTCTACAGGCTGTTCTGTTCTCTCATCCCTAAGGATGCCCTTTTGTACCCTTCTCTCTCTGGATGATCTTCTGTTCGCTCATCTCTGTGGATGCGCTTCTGTTCTCTCCTCTCTCTGGATGCCCTTCAGTCTTTTCATCCCTATGTATGACCTTCTTTTGTCTCCTCTCTCTGGATGCCCTTCTGTCCTCTCCTTTCTTGGATGCCATTCTGTCCTCTTCTCTTTCTGGATTCCCTTCTGTCCTCTCAACTCTCTGGTTGCGTTACTGTTCTCTTCTCTCTATGGAGGCTCTCCTGTACTCTCATCTCTCTGGATGCCCTTCCGTTCTCTCTTCTTTCTAGATGCCTTTCTGTAATCTCCTCTCTCTGGATGCATTCTGTCTTCTCCTCTCTCTGGATGCACTTCTGTACGCTTCTATCTCTGGATGCCCTTCTGTCTTCTCCTCTCTCTGGAGGCCATTCTGTTCTCTCTTCTCTCTGGGTTCCCTTCTGTCCTCTATTCTCTCTGTTTGTCTTTCTGTTCTCTTCTCTCTATGAAGGCTTTCCTGTACTCTCATCTCTCTGGATGCCCTTCTGTTCTCTCCTCCCTCTGGATGCCCTTCTGTCTTCTCCTTTCTCTAAATGCGCTTCTGTTCTCTCCTCTCTCTGGATGCCCTTCTGTTCTATCCTCCCTCCAGATGCACTTCTGTATTCTCTTCTCTCTGGATGCCCTTCTGTTTTCTCCACTCTCTGGATGCTTTTCTTTCCTCTCTTGTCTCTGGATGCCCTTCTGTCTCTACTCTCTCTGGATACCCTTCTGTACTCTCCTTTCTCTGGATGCCCTTCTGTCCTCTCCTCAGTCTGTATGCCCTTCTGTCTTCTTCTCTGTCTGGATGCCCTTCATTTCTCTTCTCTCTGGATGTCCTTCTGTAATCTCCTCTCTCTGGATGATCTGTCTTCTCCTCTCTCTGGATGAACTTATGTCCTCTCCTGTCTCTGAATGCCTTTCTGTCTTCACCCTTCTCTGGATGCACTTCTGTCCTCACCTCTCTATGGATGATCTTCTGTTCTCTCCTCTCTTCGATACCCTTCTGTCCTCTTCTCTCTCTGGATTCCCTTCTGTCCTCTAATATCTCCTTTGCCTTTCTGTTCTCTTCTCTCTATGGAGGCTCTCCTGTACTCTCATATCTCTGGATGCCCTTCTGTTCTCTCCTCTTTCGGGATGATCTGTCTTCTCCTCTCTCTTGATGCACTTATGTTCTTTCCTCTCTCTGGATGCTTTTCTGCCTTCTCCCCTCTCATGATGCCCTTCTGTCCTCTCCTCTCTCTGGATTCCCTTCTGTACTCTAATATCTCTCTTTGCCTTTCTGTTCTCTTCTCTCTACAGAGGCTCTCCTGTATTCTCTTCTCTCTGCTGCCCTTCTGTTCTCTCCTCTCTCTAGATGACATTGTGTCTTCTCCTCTCTCCATGCCCATGTGTCTTCTCTGATCTCTGGATGCCCTTCTGTCTTTTCATCTCTATGGATGACCTTCTTTTGTCTCCTCTCTCTGGATGACCTCTTTTCTCTCCTCTATCTAGATGCCCTTCTGTCTGCTCCTCTCTCTGGATGCCCTTCTGTTATTTCCTCTCTCTGGATGCCCTTCTGTCCTCTCCTCTCTCTGGATGCCCTTCTGTCTCATCATCTCTCGGGATGCTGTTTTGTTGTCTCCTCTCTCTAGAATCTATTCTGCCGTCTCATCCCTCTGGATGCCCTTCCATTCCCTTCTCTCTCTGGATGATTTTCTGTTCTCTCATCTCTATGGATGCCGGTCTGTTCTCTCATGTCTCTGGAAGATCTTCTGTTTGCTCATTTCTCTGAATACCCTTATTTCCTCTCCTCTCTCTGGATGCCCTTCTGTTCTCTAATCTCTCTGGATGCCCTTCTTTCCTCCCTTGTCTCTGGATGCCCTTCTGTCTCTAGTCTCTCTGGATGCCCTTCGGTTCTCTCCTCTCTTTGATGGCCTTCTGTCCTCTTCTCTCGCTGGATTCCCTTCTGTCCTCTAATATCTCTCTTTGCCTTTCTGTTCTCTTCTCTCTATGGAGGCTCTCCTGTACTCTCATATCTCTGGATGCCCTTCTCTTCTCTCCTCTCTCTGGATGATCTGTCTTCTCCTCTCTCTCAATGCACTTATGTTCTCTCCTCTCTCTGGATGATTTTCTGTTATCTCCAGTCTCAGGATGCCCTTTTGTCTGCCCTTTCTCCGGATGCCCTTTTGCTCTCTCCTCTCTCCAGATATCCTTCTGTCCTCTCCTCTCTCTGTATGCCCTTCTGTTTTTTTCTTTTCTCTGGATGATCTTCTGTTGTCTCTTCTCTCTGGATGACCTTATATTGTTTCTTCTCTCTGGATGACCATCTGTTCTATCCTCTATCCCTCTGTATCCCTCTATCTATCTGTTTTCTCCTCTGTCTGTATGGCCTTCTGTACTATATTGTGTGGATGCCCTTCTTTGATTTCCTCTCTCTGGATGCCCTTCTGTCTTCTCCTATCTCCAGATGCCCTTCTGTCTTCTCCTCTTTCTGGATGCCCTTCTGTCTTCTCCTCTTTGGATGCCCTTCTGTTCTCTCCTCTCTCTGGATGCCCTTCTGTTCTCTCCTCTCTCCAGATGGCCTACTGTCTTCTGCTCTCTCAGGATATCCTTCTATTCTCTCCTCTCTCTGGATGCCCTTCTGTTGTCTCTTCTGTCTGGATTCTCTTATGTCTTCTCCTCTTTCTCAATGTCTTGATGACCTTCTGTTCTCTACTCTTTCTGGATGCCCTTCTGTTCTCTCATCTCTCCAGATGCCCTTCTGTCTTCTCCTCTCTCTCTCAATGCCATTCTGGTCTGCACTTCTGTTCTCTCTGTCTTCTCTTGACTCGGGATGCCCTTCTCTCTTCTTCTCTCTCTGGATGCACTTCTGTTTTCACTTCTCTATGAATTCCCTTCTGTATTCTCCTCTCTCTGGATGCCCTTCTGTTCTCTCCTCTCACTCGATGCCCTTATGTATTCTCCTTTCTCTGAATGCCCTTCTGTCTTCTCCGCACTCTGGATACCGTTCTATTCTCTACTCTCTCTGGATGCCTTTCTGTTTTCTCTGCTCTCTGGATGTCCATCTGTTCTCTCCTCTCTCTGGCTGACCTTCTGTCCTCTTGTCTCTGGATGGCTTTCTGTTCTCTCCGCTCTCTGGATCCCTTGTGCCCTTTCCTCTCTTGGATGCCCTTCTGTCCTCTTTTCTCGATGGATTCCCTTCTGTCCTCTAATCTTTCTGGTTGCCTTTTTCTTCTCTTCTCTCTATGGAGGCTCTCCTGACCTCTCATCACTCTGGATGTCCTTCTGTTCTCTCTTCTCTCTGGATGCCTTTCTGTCCCCTTATCTCTCTGGATGTCCTTCTGTCTTCTCCTCTCTCTAGATGACCTTCTGATCTCTTCTCTCCAGATGCTCTTCTGTCTTCTCTTAACTCAGGGTGCCCTTTGCTCTTCTCTATCTGGATACACTTCTGTTTTCACATCTCTATGGATGCCCTTCTGTGTTCTCCTCTCTCTGGATGCCCTTCTGTTCCCTCCTATCACTGGATGCCTTTCTGTATTCTCCTTTCTCTGGATGACCTTCTGTCTTCTCTGCTCTCTGGATACCATTATATTCTCTACTATCTCTGGATGCCCTTCTTTTTTTCTCTGCTCTCTGGATGTCTGTCTGTTCTCTCCTCTCTCTGGATGACCTTCAGTCTTCTGATCTCTCTGGATGGGCTTCTGTTCTCTCCTCTATTTGGATTCTCTCCTGTTCTCTCATCTCTCTGGATACCATTCTGATCTCTCTTCTTTTGGGATGTCCTTTTGTCCTCTCCTCTCTCTGTATGCCCTTATGTCTTCTTTTTTCTTTGGATGCTCTTCTGTTCTCTCCTCTCTCTGGATTCCCTTTTGTCCTATCCTCTCTCCAGATACCCTTATGTTCTGTCTTGTGTCCTCTTCTCTATCTGGATGCCCTTCTGTTCTCTCATCTCTCTTGAGGTCCCTTCTTTCCTCTACTCTCTCTGGATTCCCTTCTGTCCTCTCATCTCTCTCTTTACCCTTCTGTTCTCTTCTCACTATAGATGCTCTCCTGGTCTCTCCTCTCTTTGGATGCCCTTCAGTCTTCTCCTCTCTCTGGATGTCCTTCTATTCTCTCATCTCTCTGGAGGCCCTTATATACTCTCTTCTCTCTAGATGCCCTTCTGTTATATCCTCTCTTGGGATGCCCTTATGTCTTCTCCTGTCTCCGGATGTTCTCTGTCCTATCCTCTCTCTGGATGCCCTTCTGTTCTCTCCTCTCTTTGGATGCCCTTCAGTTCTCTTTTATCTCCGGAAGTCCTTCTGTCCTCTCCTCTCTCTGGATGCACTTCTATTCTCTCTTTTCTCTGGATTCTCTTCCGCCCTCTCATATTTCTGGTTGCCCTTCTGTTCTCTTCTCTCTATGGATGCTCTCCTGTTCTCTCATCTTTCTGAATGCCCTTCTGTTCCCTTCTCTCTCTGTATACCCTTTGTCTTCTCCCCTCTATGGATGCTCTTCTGTTCTCTTCTCTCTCTGAATGATCTTCTGTTTCCTTCACTCACTAGATGCCCTTGTGTTCTATCCTCTTCTGGATGTTTTTCTGTCTTCTCTCTTTGGATGCCCTTCTGTTCTCTCCTCTGACTGCATGACCTTATTTCTGCTCCTCTCTCTGGATGCTCTTCTGTTCTCTCCTCTCTCTAGATGATTTTCTGTTCTCTCCAGTCTCAGGATGTCCTTCTGTCCTCCCTCTCTCCAGAGACCCTTCTGTTCTCTCCTCTCTCCAGATATCCTTCTGTCCTCTCCTCTCTCTGTATGCCCTTCTGTCTTTTCATCTCTCTGAATGACCTTCTGTTGTCTCTTCTATCTGGATGACCTTCTTTTCTCTCCTCTATCTGGATGCCCTTCTGTCTTCTCCTCTCTCTGGATGCCCTTCTGTTTTTTTTCTCTCTCTGGATCCCCTTCTGTCCTCTCCTCTCTCTGGATGCCCTTCTGTCTTTCCTCTCCTTGGATGCCCTTCTGTTCTCTCCTCTATCTGGATGCCTTTCTGTCCTCTCCTCCCTCTGGATGCCCTTCTGTCTTCTCTCTTTGGATGTCCTTCTTTTCTCTTCTCTCTGGATGCCCTTCTGTAATCACCTATCTATGGATGCGTTTTGTCTTCTCCTCTCTCTGGATGCACTTATTTTCTCTCCTCTCTCTAGATGCCCTACTGTCTTCTCCCCTATCTGGATGCCCTTCTGTCCTCTCCTCTCTCTGGATACCCTTCTGTTCTCTCCTCTCTTGGATGCCTTTCTGTCCTCTTTTCTCTCTGGATTTCCTTCTGTCTTCTAATATCTCTCTTTGCCTTTCTGTTCTCCTATCTCTATGGATGCTCTCCTGTACTCTCATCTCTCTGTATGCCCTTCTGTCATCTCTGCTCTCTGGATGCCCTTCTGACCTCTCTTTTCTCTTGGATGCACTTCTGCCCTCTTCTCTCTTGGATGCCTTTCTGTCTTCTTCTGTCTCTGGATTCTCTACTGTCCTCTAATCTTTCTGGTTGCTTTTTCTTCTCTTCACTCTATGGAGGCTCTTCTGACATCTCATAGCTCTGGTTGCCCTTCTGTGCTCTCTTCTCTCTGGATGACCTTCTGTCTTCTCCATGCTCTGGATGTCCTTCTGTCTTCTCCTCTCTCTGGATGACCTTCTGAGCTCTCCTCTCTCTGGATGCTCTTCTGTCTTCTCTTAACTCTGGATTCCCTTCTCTCTTCTCCTCTCTCTGGATGCACTTCTGTTTTCACCTCTCTATAGATGCCCTTCTATATTCTCCTCTCTCTGGATGCCCTTCTGTTCTCTCCTCTCACTCGATGCCCTTCTGTCGTCTCCATTCTCTGGATGCCCTTCTGTCTTCTCTGCTCTCTGGATACCGTTCTATTCTCTACTCTCTCTGGTTGACCTTCTGTCTTCTCTGCTCTCTGGATGTCCGTCTGTTCTCTCCTGTCTCTGGATGACATTCTGTCCTCTCGTCTCAGGATGGCTTTCTGTTCTCTCCGCTCTCTTTATCCCTTCTGTAGTCTCCTCTCTCTGGATGCTCTCCTGTCCTCTCCTCTCTCTGGATGCCCTTCTGTCCTCTCCTCTCTCTGGATGCCCTACTGTTCTCTCCTCTGTATGGATTCCCTTTTTGTCTTCTCATCTCTCTGGATGCGCTTCTCTTCTCTCCTCTCTCAGGATGCCCTTGTGTCCTCTATTCTCTCTGGCTATCCTTCAGTTCTCTCATCTCTCTGGATTCCCTTTTGTGCTCTCCTTTCTCTGGATGACCTTCTGTCTTCTCCTCTCTCCCTATGCCCTTCTATTCTCTCGACTCTCTCAATGCCCTTCAGTCTTCTCCTCTCTCTTGATGCCCTACATTTCTCTCTTCACTCTGGATACCCTTCTGTCTTCTCCTCTCTCTATATCCCTTCTGTTCTCTCCTCTCACTGGATGCCATTCTGTCCTCTCCTCTCTCTGGTTGCCCTTCTGTCTTCTCCTCTCTCCGGATGCCCTTTGGTCCTCTACTCTCTCTGGATGTCCTTCAGTCTTTTACTCTCACTGGATGGGTTTCTGTTCTCTCCTCTTTTTGGATTCTCTCCAGTTCTCTCATCTCTTTGGATACCATTCTGTTCTCTCTTCTTTTGAGATGGCCTTCTGTCCTCTCCTCTCTCTGTATGCCCTTCTGCCTTCTTTTATCTTTGGATGCCTTCTGTTGTCTTTTCTCTCTGGAAGCCCTTTTCTCCTATCATCTCTCTGGATACCCTTCTGTTCTATCCTCTCTCTGTATGCCTTTCTGTTCTCTCCTCTATCTGGATGCCCTTCTGTCCTCTCTACTATCTGGTTGCTCTTCTGTATTCTCCTCTCTCTGGATGACCTTCTGTTATCTTCTCTCTCTGGATGATCTTCTGTTCTCTCATCTCTCTGGAGGCCCTTCTGTCCTCTCCTCTCTCTGAATTTCCTTCTGTGCTCTCATCTCTCTCATTGCACTTCTGTTCTATTCTCACTATAGATGCTATCCTGTACTCTCCTCTCTTTGGATGCCCTTCAGTCTTCTCTTATCTCTGGATGCCATTCTGTTCTCTCATCTCTCTTGAGGCCCTTATTTACTCTCTTATCTCTGGATGCCCTTCTGTAATATCCTCTCTCTGGATACCCTTATGTCTTCTCCTGTCTCCAGATGTTCTCTGTCCTATCATCTCTCTGGATGCCCTTCTGTTCTCTCCTCTCTCTAGATGCCCTTCTCTCTTCTCCATGCTCTGGATGCCCTTCTGTTCTCTTTTTCTCTCTGGAGGCCCTTCTGTCCTCTCCTCTCTATGGATTCCCTTCTGTCCTCTCATCTCTCTCATTGCCCTTCTGTTCTCTTCTCACTATAGATGCTCTCCTGTACTCTCCTCTCTCCAGATGCCCTTCTTTCTTCTCCTCTCTCTGGATGCCCTTCTTATCTATTCTCTCTTTGGATGCCCTTCAGTCTTCTCTCTGTGGATGCCCTTCTATTTTCTCATCTCTCTGGAGGCCCTTATTTACTCTCTTCTCTCCGGATGCCCTTCTGTCATATCCTCTCTCAGATGCCCTTATGTCTTCTCCTGTCTCCGGATGTTCTCTGTCCTATCCTCTCTCTGGATGCCCTTCTGTTCTCTCCTATCTCTGGATGCCCTTCTGTTCTCTCCTATCTCTGGATGTCCTTCTGTCCTCTCCTCTCTCTGGATGCCCTTCTATTCTCTCCTCTCTCTGGATTCCCTTCTGCCCTCTCATATTTCTGGTTGTCCTTCTGTTCTCTTCTCTCAACGGATGCTCTCCTGTTCTCTCATCTTTCTAAATGTTCTTCTGTTCTCTCCTCTCTCTGTATGTCCTCTGTCTTCTCCCCTCTATGGATGCTCTTCTGTTGTCTTCTATCTCTGGATGATCTTCTGTTTCCTCCACTCTCTGGATTCCCTTGTGTTCTATCCTCCTCTGGATGTTTTTCTGTCTTTTCTTCTCTCTATATGCCCTTCTGTCCTCTCCTTTTACTCGATGCCCTTCTGTCTTTTCTTCTCTTTGGATGCCCTTCGGTTCTCTCATCTGACTGCATGACCTTCTTTCTGCTCCTCTCTCTGAATACTCTTCTGTTCTTTCCTCTCTCTGGATGATTTTCTATTCTCTTCAGTCTCAGGATGCCCTTCTGTCCTCCCTCTCTCCGGATGCCCTTTTGTTCTCTCCTCTCTCCTGATTCCCTTCTGTCCTCTCCTCTCTCTGTATGCCCTTCTGTCTTCTCCTCTCTCTAGATGTACTTCCCTTCTCTCCTCTCTCTGGATGCCCTTCTGCTCTCTCCTCTAAAAGGATGCCCTTCTGTCTTCTCCTCTCTCTGGATACCCTTCTGTTCTCTCCTCTCTCTAGATTCTCTTCTGTCCTCTCATTACTCTGGATGTCCATCTGCTGATTTCTCTCTCTGGATGATCTGTTCTCTCATCTCTCTGGATGCACTTCTGTGCTCTTCTATCTGTGCATGATCTTCTGTTCTCTCATCTCTATAATTGCCGTTGTGTCCTCTCAACTCTCTGGTTGCTCTTCTGTTCATTTGTCTCTCGGGATGCCCTTGTGTCATCTCCTCTCTCTGGATGCCCTTCTATCCTTCCTCTCTCTCTGGATGCCCTTCTGTCCTCTCCTCTCTCTGGATGTCCTTCTTTCTCTCCTCTGTTTGGATGCAGTCTTGTCCTCTCCTCTCTCTGGATGCCCTTCTGTTTTCTCCTCTCTCAGGATGCCCTTCCATTTCCTCCACTCTCTGGATGCCTTTCTGTTCTATCATCTCTCTGGATGTTTTTTGTATTCTCCTCTCTCTGGATTCCCTTCTATCCTTTCCTCTCACTCGATGGACTTCTGTCTTCTCCTCTCTGTGGATGCCCTTCTGTTCTCTCTTCTGTCTGAATGACCTCCGTTCTTCTCCTATCTTTGGATGTGCAGCTCTTCTCTCCTCTGAATGGATGATTTTCTGTTCTCTCCAGTCTCAGGATGCCCTTATTTACTCCCTGTCTCCGGATGCCCTTCTGTCCTCTCCAGTCTCTGTATTCCCTTCTGGCTGCTCCTCTCTTTGGATGACTTTCTGTTGTCTTCTCTTTCTTGATGCCCTTCTGTGCTCTCCTCTATATGGCTGCCCTTCTGTCATTTCCTCTCTCGGAATGTCCTTCTGTCTTCTCCTCTCTCTGGAGGCCATTCTGTCAGCTCCACTCTCTGGATGTCTTCTCTTCTCTCTGGATGCCCTTCTGTTCTCTCATCTCTCTGGATGATCTCATTTACTCTCTTGTATCTTAATGCAATTCTGTCTGCTCCTATCTCTGGATGTCCTTCTGTTCTCTCCTCTTTCTGGATTCTCTCCTGTACTCTCCTCTCCTTGATGGGCTTCTATTCTCTCCTCTCTCTGGATGCCCTTCTGTATTCTCCACTCTCTGGATGGCCTTTTATTCTCTCCTCTCTATGGAGGCCCTTCTGTCCTCTCCTCTCTCTGGATGGCCTTCGGTCTTCTCCTTTCTCTGGATGCCCCTTTGTCTTCTCTTCTCTCTCTCTGCATTTCTGTTCTCTACTCTCTCTTTATGCCATTCTGTACTCTCCTCTCTCTGGATCCCTTGTGTCTTCTCCTCTCTCTGTATGCCCGTCTTTCTTCTCCTCTCTCTGGATGCCCTTCTATATCCTCCTCTCTCTGGATGCCCTTCTGTCTTCTTCTCTTGGTGGATGCCCTTCTGTTCTATTCTCTGTCTGGATGACCTTTTTTCTTCTCATCTATCTGGATGCCCAACTCCTCTCTCCTCTGTCCTGATGATTTTTTATTCTCTCCAGTCTCAGGATGCCCTTCTGTCCTCCCCCTCTCTGGATGCCCTTCTGTTCTCTCCTCTCTCCGGATTCCCTTCTGTCCTCTCCTCTCTCTGTATGCCCTTCTGTCTTCTCCACCATCTGGATGACCTTCTGATGTCTCCTCTCTCTGGATGCCCTTCTCTTCTCTCCTCTATCCGGATGCCCTTCCGTCTTCTCCTCTCTATGGATGCTCTTCTGTCTTCTACTCTCTCTACATGCCCTTCTTTTTTCTCCTTTCTCTAGATTCCCTTCTTTCCTCTCATCTCTGGGGATGCCCTTGTGTCCTCTCCTCTCTCTGCATGCCCTTCTGTCTTCACCTCTCTCTGGATGGCCTTCAGTTCTCTCCTCTCTTGGGATGTCCTATTGTCCTCTCCTCTCTGGATGCCCTTCTGTTTTCTCCTCTCTCCAGATGCCCTTCCATTTCCTCCTCTCTTCGAATGTGTTTCTGTTCTATCATCTCTCTGGATGTTTTTCTGTTTTCTCCTCTCTTCCAATGTTCTTCTGTTCTCTCCTCTCTGTGGATTCCCTTCTGTATTCTCCTCTCTCTGGATGTTCTTCTGGTCTCTCCTCTCTCTGGATGCCCTTCTGTCATCTCCTCTCACTGGATGTCCTTCTGTTGTCTCCTTTCTCTTGATGCCCTTCTGTCATCTCTTCTCTCTGGATGCCCTTCTATACTCTCCTGTCTCCAGATTCCATTCTGTCCTCTCCTATCTCTGTATTCCCTTCTGTCTTCTCATCTCCATGGTTGAAATTCTTTTGGCTCCTCTCTCTACATGCCCTTCTGTTCTCTCCTCTCTCTGGAATCACTTCTGTTCTCTCCTCTCTCTGGATGCCCTTTTGTCTTTTTGTCTCTATGGATGACCTTCTTTGTCTCCTCTCTCTGGATGACCTTCTTTTCTCTCCTCTATCCAGATGCCCTTTTATCTTCTCCTCTCTCTGGATGCCCTTCTGTTCTTTCCTTTCTCTGGATGCCCTTCTGTTCTCTCCTTTCTCTGGATGCCCTTCTGTCCTCTCCTTTCTCTGGATGCCCTTCTGTCTCATTATCTCTCTGGATGCCCTTCTGTTGGCTCCTCTCTCTAGATTCTATTCTGTCCTCACATCTCTCTGGATGCCCTTCTGTTCCCTTCTCTCTCTGGATGATCTTCTGTTCCCTCATCTGTGGATACCGTTCTGTTCTCTCCTCTCTCTGGAAGATCTTCTGTTCTCTCATCTCTCTGGATGCCCTTTTGTCCTCTCATCTCTCTGGATGCCCTTCTGTCTCTACTCTCTCTGGATGCCCTTCTGTTCTCTCCTCTCTCTGGATGCCCTTCTGCCCTCTCCTCTGTCTGGATGCCCTTCTGTCTTCTTCTCCCTCTGGATGACCTTCATTTCTCTTCTCTCTGGATGCCCTTCTGTAATATCCTCCCTCTGGATGATCTATCTTCTCCTCTCTCTGGATGCACTTATGTTTTCTCCTCTTTCTGGATGCCCTTCTGTCTTCTCCCCTCTCTGGATGCCTTTCTGTCCTCTCCTCTCTCTGGATTTTCTTCTGTCCTGTAATCTCTCTGGTTACCTTTCTGTTCTCTTCTATCTATGGAGGCTCTCCTGTAGTCTCATTGCTCTCATGCCCTTCTATTTTCTCCTCTCTCTTGATGACCTTCTGTCTTCTCCTCTCTCGATGCCCTTCTGTATTCCCCTCTTTCTGGATGCTCGACTGTTTTCTCCTCTCTCTGGATGCCCTTCGGTTCTATCCTCTATCCAGATGCACAACTGTCCTCTCCTCTCTCTGGATGCCCTTCTGTTTTCTACAGTCTCTGGATGCCCTTCTGTATTATCCTCTCTATGTAGGCCTGTCTGTAATCTCCTCTCTCTGAATGCCCTTCAGTATTCTCAATTCTCTGGATGCCCTTCTATTCTCTCCTCTCTCTGAATGCCCTCTGTCTTCTTCCCTCTATGGTTGCCTTTCTGTACTCTCCTCTGACTGCATGACCTTCTTTCTGCTCCTCTCTCTGGATGTGCTGCTCTTTTCCTCTCTCTCTGGATGATTTTCTGTTCTCTCCATTCTCAGGATGCCCTTCTGTCCACCCTTTTTCCGGATGCCCTTCTGTTCTCTCCTCTCTCCAGATATCCTTCTGTCCTTTCGTTTCTCTGTATATTCTTCTGCCTTTTCTTCTCTCTGGATAACCTTCTGTTGTTTCTTCTCTCTGGATAACCTTCTGTTCTCTCCTCTATCCGGATGCCCTTCTGTCTTCTCCTCTCTCTTGATGCCCTTCTGTTCATTCCTCTCTCTGGATGCCCTTCTGTCCTCTCCTCTTTCTGGATGCCCTTCTGTTCTCTCCTCTCTCTGGATGCCCTCTGTCTTCTCCCCTCTATGGTTGCCCTTCTGTTCTCTTCTCTCTCTGGCTGATCTTCTGTTTCCTCCACTCTCTGGATGCCCTTCTTTTGTATCCTCTTCTGGATGTTTTTCTGTCTTCTTCTCTCTCTGTATGCTGTTCTGTCCTCTCATCTCACTTGATGCCCTTCTGTCTTCTCCTTTCTGTGGATGCCCTTCTGTTCTCTGCTCTGACTTCATGACCTTCTTTCTGCTCCTCTCTCTGGATGCTCTTCTGTTCTCTCCTCTGTCTGGATGCCCTTCCGTTTTCTCCTCTGTCTGGATGACCTTCTTTCTGCTCCTCTCTCTTGATGTGCTTCTCTTCTATTCTCTCTCTGGATGATTTTCTGTTCTCTCCAGTTTCAGGATGCCCTTCTGTCTACCCTTTCTACAGATGCCCTTATGTTCTTTCCTCTCTCCAGATATCCTTCTGTCCTCTCCTCTCTGTTTATTCTTCTGTCTTTTCTTCTCTCTGGATGACCTTCTGTTGTCTCTTCTCTCTGGATGACCTTCTGTTCTCTCCTCTGTCCGGATGCCTTTCTGACTTCTCCTCTCTCTTGATGCCCTTCTGTTCATTCCTCTCTCTGGATGCCGTCCTGTCCTCTCTTCTCTCCGGATGCTCTTCTGTTTTCACCTTTCAATGGATGCACTTCTGTCTTCTCCTCTCTCTACATGCCCTTCTGTTCTCTCATTCCTCAGGATGCCCTTCTGTACCCTTTTCTCTCTGGATGATCTTCTGTTCGCTCATCTCTGTGGATGCCCTTCTGTTCTCTCCTCTCTCTGGATGCCCTTCTGTCTTTTCGACTCTATGGATAACCTGCTTTTGTCTACTCTTTCTGGATGACCTTCTTTTCTCTCCTCTATCCAGATGCCTTTCTGTCTTCTCTTTCTGGATGCACTTCTGTTCTTTCCTCTCTCTGGAGGCACTTCTGTCCTCTCCTCTATATGGATGCCCTTGTGTCTCATCATCTCTCTGGATGCCCTTCTGTTGTCTCCTCTCTCTAGATTCTATATTCTGTCCTCTAAACCCTCCAAATGCCCTTCTGTTCCGTTCTCTCTCTGGCTGATCTTCTGTTCCCTCATATTTGTGGATGCCCTTCTGTTCTCTTCTCTCTCTGGAAGATCTTCTGTTCTCTCATCTCTCTGGATGCTCTTGTGTCCTCTCCTCTCTCTGGATGCCCTTCTGTTCTCTCCTCTCTCTGGATGCCCTTCTTTTCTCTTCTCTCTGGATGCCCTTCTGTCTTCTCCTCTCTCTGGATGCCTTTCTGTTCTCTCCTCTCTCCTGATGCCTTTTTTCCTCTCTCCTCTCTGGATGCCCTTCTGTGTTCTCCCCTCTCTGAGTGCCCTACTGGTCTCTCCTCTATCTGGATGCCTTTCTGTTCTCTCTTCTCTCTGGATGCCCTTCTGTTTTCTCCTATCTCTGGACATCCTTCTGTCCTCGCCTATTTTTGGATGCCCTTCTTTTCTCTCCTTTCTCTTGATGCTCTTCTATTCTCCCCTCTTTGTTGATGCCCTTCTGTCCTCTCCTCACTCTGGATGCCCTACTGTTCTCTCCTCTCTCTGGATTCCTTTTTTGTCTTCTCCTCTCTCTGGAAGCGCTTCTCTTCTCTCCTCTCTCAAGATCCCTTGTGTCCTCTATTCTCTCTGGATATCCTTCTGTTCTCTCGTCACTCTAGATTCCCTTTTGTGTTCTCCTCTGTCTTGATGCCCTTCTGTCCTCTCCTCTATCTGGATGCCCTTCTGATTTCTCCTCTCTCCCTGTGCCCTTATGTACTCTCGATTCTCTCAATGCCCTTCAGATTCTCCTCTCTCTGGATGCCAGACAATTATCTCCTCACTCTGGATATCCTTTTGTCTTCTCCTCTCTCTAGATGCCCTTCTCTTCTCTCCTCTCTCTGTATGCCCTTCTTTACTCCTTCTCTCTGGATGCCCTTCTGTCTTCTCCTTTCTCTGGATGCCCTTCTCTTCTCTCCAGATGCCCTTCTGTCCTCTTCTTTCTCTGGATAACCTACTGTCCTCTCCTCTCTCTGGATTTCCTTCTGTCTTCTCATATCTCTGGTTGCCTTTCTGTTCTCTTCTCTCTCTAGATTCTCTTCTGTCCTATAATCTCTCTGGATGCCCTTCTGTCTTCTTCTTTCTCTGGAAGCCATTCTGTCTTTTCCTCTCTCCAGATGCCCTTCTGTTATCTCCTCTCTCTGGGTGCCTTTCTGTCCTCTCTTCTCTATGGATGCTCTCATGTTGTCTCCTCACTCTCGGTGCTCTTCTATTCTTCCCAATCTGTGAATGCCCTTCTGTCCTGTCCTCTCTCTATATGCCTTTCTGTTCTCTCCTCTCTCTGGATTCACTTGTGTCCTCTCCTCTCTTTTTATGCCCTTCTGTTCTCTCCTCCATCTGGATTCCCTTCTGTCCTCTCATCTCCATGAATGTTCTTCTGTCTTTTCCTCTCTCTGGATGACCTTCTGATCTCTCTTCTCTCCGGATGCTCTTCTGTCTTCACTTCACTCTGGATGCCCTTCTGTCTTCTTCTCTCTCTGGATGACCTTCAGTTCTCTCCTCTCACTGGATGTCCTTCTATCTTCTCCTTCCTCTGGATGCCCTTCTGTCTTCTCTGCTCTCTGGATATAGTTCTATTCTCTACTCTCTCTGGATGCCCTTCTGTTTTCTCTGCTCTCTTGATGCCCATCTGTTCTCTCCTCTTTCTGGATGCCCTTCTGTCCTCTACTCTCTCTGGATGCCCTTCTGTCCTCTCCTCTCTCTGGATGCCCTTCTGTCCTCTACTCTCTCTGGATTTCCTTTTTGTCTTCTCCTCCCTCTGGATGTGCTTCTTTTCTCTCCTCTCTCAAGATGCTCCTGTGTCCTCTATTCTCTCTGGAAAACCTTCTGTTCTCTTGTCTCTCTGGATTCTTTTTTGTGTTCTCCTCTCTCTTGATGCCCTTCTGGCCTCTCCTCTCTTTGGATCCCCTTCTGTCTTCTCCTCTTTCCCTAAGCCCTTCTTTTTTCTCGATTGTCTTGAGGCCCTTCAGTTTTCTCAACTCTCTGGATGCCCGACAATTTTCTCCTCACTCTGGATATCCTTCTGTCTTCTCCTCTTTCTATATGCCCTTCTGTTCTCTCCTCTCACTGGATGCCATTCTGACCTCTCCTCCCTCTGGATGCCTTTCTGTATTCTCCTCTCTCCGGATGCCCTTCAGTCCTCTTCTCTCTCTGGATGTTTTTCAGTCTTCTGCTCTCTCTGGATGGACTTCTGTTCTCTCCTCTTTCTGGATTCTCTCCTGTATTCTCATCTCTCTGGAAGCCCTTCTGTTCTCTATTCTTTTAAGATGTCCTTCTATCCTCTCCTCTCTTTGAATTCCCTTCTGTCTTTTCCTCTTCTGGATTCAATTTTGTTCTCTGCTCTCTCTGGATGCCCTTCTGTCCTCTCCTCTCTCTGGATGCCTTTCTGTTGTCTCTTCTCTCCAATGCCCTTCTGTTCGAACCTCTCTCCAATGCACTTCTGTTCTCCCTTCTCTGAGGATGACCTTCTGTCCTCTCCTCTCTCTAGATGCCCTTCTGTTCTCCCCTCTTTCTGGATGCCCTTCTATTCTCTCCAGATGCCATTCTGTCCTATCCTCTCTCTGGATGCCCTTCTGTCATCTCTGCTCTCAGGATGCCCTTTTGTTGTCATTTTTCTCTGGTTGTCCTTGTGCCCTCTCTTCTCTCTGGGTGCCCTTCTGTCCTTTTCTCGCTCTGGATGCCCTTCTGTCCTCTCCTCTCTCTGGATGCCCTTCTGTCCTCTCCTCTCTATGGATGCCTTTTTGTCCTTTCCTCTCTCTGGATCCCTTCTGTCCTCTAATCTCTCTGTTTACCTTTCTGTTCTCTTCACTCTATGAAAGCTCTCCTGTAGTCTCATCTCTCTGGATGCCCTTCTGTCTTCTCTTCTCTATAGATGCCCTTCTGTTCTCTTCTCTCTGGATGCCCTTCTGTGCCCACCTCTCTCTGGATGTCTTTCTGTCTTCTCCTCTCTCTGGATGACCTTCTATCCTCTCCTCTCTTTGGATGCCTTTCTGTTCTCTGCTCTCTCTCTCTCGATACTCTTCTGTTCTAACCTTTCTCTTGATGCCCTTCTGTCCTCTCCTTTCCTTGGATGCCCTTTTGTTCTCTCTTCTCTCTCTCTCTCTCGATGCTCTTCTGTTCTATCCTCTTTGTGAATGCCCTTCTCTCCTCTCTTCTACCTGGATGCCATTTTGTTCTCTTATCTTTCTGGATGCCCTTCTGTTCTCTCAACTCCGTGTATGCCATTCTTTACTCTTTTGTCTCTGGATGCCCTTCTGTCTTCTCCTCTCTCTGGATGCCCATCTGGTCTCTCCTCTCTCCAGAAGCCTTTCTTAATTCTTCTCTCTCTGGATGCCTTTTTGTCTTCTCCTTTTTTAGGATGCCCATCTGTTCTCTTCTCTCTGGATGCCCTTCTGGGCACACCTCTGTCTGGATGCCCTTCTGTCTTCTCCTCTCTCTGGATGCACTTTTGTTCTCTCCTCTCTCTGGATGCCTTTCTGTCCTCTTTCATCTTTGGATGCCCTTCTGTCCTCTCATTTCTCTGGATGCCCTTCTGTCCTTTCCTCTCTCTGGATCCCTTCTGTCCTCTAATTTCTGTTTACCTTTCTGTTCTCTTCTCTCTTATGGAAGCTCTCCTGTAGTCCCATCTCTCTGGATGCCCTACTGTTCTCTGCTCTCTCTGGATGACCTTCTGTCTTCTCCTCTCTCTGAATGCCCTTCGGTCTTCTCCTCTCTCTGAATGCCCTTTTGTCTTTTCCTCTCTCCAAATTCACTTCTGTTCTCTCTTCTCTCTGGATGCCCTTCTGTGCTCACCTATCTCTGGATGTCCTTCTGTCTTCTCCTCTCTCTAGATGCACTTCTGTTCTCTCTTCTCTCTGGATGCCCTTCTGTCCTCTCCTCTCTCTGGATGCCCTTCTGTCCTTTCGTCTCTCTGGATCCCTTCTGTCCTCTCATCTCTCTGGTTGCCTTTCTGTTCTCTTCTCTCTACGGATGCTCTCCTGTACTGTCATCACTCTGGATGCCCTTCTCTTCTCTCCTCTCTCTGGATGACCTTCTCTTTTCTCCTCTCTCTGAATGCCGTTCGGTCTTCTCCCCTCTCTGGAGGAACTTTTTTTCTCTCCTACCTCCCGATGCCCTTCTTGTCTCTCCTCTCTACCGATGCCCTTCTGTCTTCTCCTCTTTCTGGATAACCTTGTGTTCTCTGCTCTCTCTAGGTGGCTTCTGTCCTCTCCACTCTCTGGATGCCCTTCTGTTCACTTTCTCCCTGAATGCCCTTGTGTGCTCTCCCCTCTCCGGATGCCTTCTTTCCTCTCCGCTCTCTGGATGCACTTCTTTTCTCTCTTCTCTCTGGATTCCCTTCTGTCCTTTTCTCTCCCTGGATGCCTTTATTTTCTCTTCTCTCTAGATGCGCTTCTGTCCTTTATTCTCTCTGTATGCCCTTCTGTTCTCTTGTCTCACTGGATGCCCTTCTGTCCTCTCCTCACTCTGGATGCCCTACTGTTCTTTCCTCTCTCTGGATTCCTTTTTTTGTCTTCTCCTCTCCCTGGAAGCACTTTTCTTCTCTCCTCTCTCAAGGTCCCTTGTGTCCTCTATTCTCTCTGGATATCCTTCTGTTCTCTTGTCACTCTGGATTCC
Source organism: Arvicanthis niloticus (assembly GCF_011762505.2). Taxonomy (NCBI): domain Eukaryota; kingdom Metazoa; phylum Chordata; class Mammalia; order Rodentia; family Muridae; genus Arvicanthis; species Arvicanthis niloticus. Next base: position 53,238 of record NW_023046421.1, on the reverse strand, counting down.
CTTTTGTGCTCTCTCTGTCTTGATGCCCTTCTGTCCTCTCCTCTATCTGGATGCCCTTCTGCCTTCTCCTCTGTCCCTGTGCCCTTATGTTCTCTCGATTCTCTCAGTGCCCTTCAGATTCTCCTCTCTCTGGATGCCCTTCTGTTCTCTCCTCTTTCTGGATGCCCTTCTGTTCTCCTCTCCAGATGCCTTTCTGTCCTCTCCACTCTCTGGATGCCCTTCTGTCCTCTCCTCTCTCTGGATGCCCTTCTGTCATCTTTGCTCTCAAGAGGTCCTTCTGTTGTCGTTTTTCTCTGGATGCCCTTCTTTCCTCTCATCTCTCTGGATGCCCTTCTGTCCTCTCTTCTCTCTGGATGCCCTTCTGTCCTCACCTCTGTCTGGATGCCCTTCTGTACTCTCCACGCTCTTGATGCCCATTTGTCCTCTCCTCTCTCTGGATTTTTTTCTGCCCTCTCATATTTCCGTTTGACCTTCTGTTCTCCATTCTCTCTAGATTATCTTCTGTTCTCTCATCTCTCTGTATGCCCTTCTGTTCTCTCCTCTTTATGGATGTCCTTCTGTTCTCTCCTCTCATTGGATTCCCTTCTGTCTTCTTCTCTCTCTGGATGCCCTAATGCTCTCTCCTCTCTCTGAATGCCCTTTTGTCTTTTCCTCTCTCTAAATTCACTTCTGTTCTCTCCTCTCTCTGGATGCCTTTCTGTCCTGTCCTCTTTCTGGACGCCCTTCTGTCCTCTCCTCTTTCTTAGTGCCTTTCTGTCCTCTCCTCTCACTGGATGCCCTTCAGACTTCTCCTTTCTCTGGATGCCCTCCTGTCTTCTCTGCTCTCTAGATACTGTTCTATTCTCTACTCTCTCTGGATGCCCTTCTGTCTTCTCTGCTCGATGGATGCCCATCTGTTCTCTCCTCTATGTGTATGCCCTTCTTACCTCTCCTCTCCATGGATGCCCTTCTGTTCTCTCCTCTTTCTGGATTCTCTCCTGTACTCTCATCTCTCTGGATGCCCTTCTGTTCTCTCTTTTTTGGGATATCCTTCTGTCCTCTCCTCTCTCTGGATGCCCTTTATTCTTCTCCTTTCTTTGGATGCCCTTCTCTTCTCTCCTCTCTTTGGATTCCCTTCTGTCTTTTACTCTCTCTGGATGCCCTAATGCTCTCTCCTCTCTCTGAATGCATTTCTGTCCTCTCCTCTCTCTGGATGACTTTCTGTTCTCTCTTCTCTCTGGATGCCCTTGTGTTCTCTCCTCTTTCTGATGCTCTTCTGTTCTTCCCTCTCTGTGGATGTCCATCTGTCCTCTCCTCTCTCTGGATGTTCTTCTGTTTTTGTTCCACTCACCTCCCGTGTCCTCTTTCCCCCGTGGAAGAGAGACATGAGAGGCAGAATTCGGGTGGTTACCACAGCGAGGCTTTAATCTTGTATCAGCAGAAGTGAAGACCGTGGAAGGGCAGAAACACAGGAAGAGGCACAGCTTAAATATACCCTAGAGTGACGTGTTCACTTCTGATTGGCTGTTGACTCATTACCCATATTACGCCCCGGGATGGGCAGTGACTTTGCCACGCTTTTTTGCCTTTGCACCTGCACAGTTAATTGTTTACTAGTGGGGAGGACACGATGTCCGTGCCATCTTGGAATGGCGGATAGATTACCGCTAACCACTGCTAACCACCGCAAACCGCGGCTTCCTACATCTCCCCCTGTTTAAATTATTAATATGGAACAGCCTTTTGCCTATCAAGCGCAGCACCAAACAAGATTCGAACTCAAGCCCGATCAAGCAAATTCCATCTTGGGGGAATAAGCGATCAAGAGCTTACAGCCCAAAGATTCTCCCTTACCCTACCAGGTGCAATGGAAACAAGTCCTCTGGGTGCAAGGGCTAAGGGGATGTAAAGAGGAATTGACACCCATCCCTGTGCAATGGAGTATAGTTCCCAGGAGTGCAAGGGTTGTCAACCTACTACTATTCAGGTACCACAGCTATTTAGGCAAGGGCTGGCTGGACTTAGACCTCTCATCGACCCAGTGCAATAGGCTGAACCCTTGGGGTGCATCGACTGAGGGTCTCAGTCATCGGCTACTTTCTTAGCCTAGATAGCCAAATTTCAGGAGGAGATTCTTGCTCCAAGGCTGCGAGTGCTTGGGAGATAGCGGCCTTGTCATGTTTTTCCTGGGATCTGAGCTTACAGACCAACCATCATGAACACCAATCTACAACATAGGGCTGCATCAAACAGGCCTATCCCCACCCTTTAAGAAAGAAAGAAAAAGGCAGAGGTAAGCCAAGAAGTAAAATCACCATGGGTAACGCGGTCCACTCGTGTTCCATCAAGGCTCGAAATCCGGATCTGCAATTACTGTTGCACCTGGTCCAACTCCCCATTCCAATTCCCTTTTAAATAAGCAGAAAGATTATGGCTTTGAATAAATGTATCATTCACAAATCTCAGAGGTGTAATACCTGGATGTGGGGTTGCTGACAAGCAACTCATTTGAACCACATCCGTGAGCTGCTCTACATGGGCTTGGAGCAATTCAACTCTCTGATTGACCAACAGAATGCCTGATATGCATCCACTTTCTGTAAAATGGTCAAAGCCTTAGAGGTCTTTTCTGAAATTTGATTACTAACAGTAGCTGCTGTAACTTTATTAACCATGTCTGTGCCGGCTGTCACAGCTGTAGCTGCAGGGATGGCAACAGCAGTGATAATGGCTGCAGTAATGACAAAGTCTCTTTTACGTCTCAATAATTATGTAGTAGGGAGAGTTTCAGGGTCAGCTTTTATTGGGATGGACACAAAGGTAGGCACATGCACAACCAAGGCTAGGTCTAGTGATCCATTCTAGAATTGTGACAAAAAGCATGTAACATTCTTACAATCTAAGATATCAGAATTATTTTGAAAGTTGGATAACATAAAGAAAAATGGAGGGTACACACACACCGACACTGGTTGTGCAGATGCATTCCTAAACACCTTATTAATTTTAATGTTATTCAAATGGCTAGAAATATTAGATCATGTAGCTGAAACATTTTGTACTTCATGAAATATACCATTCAACAAGACAAAGGCGGATACACCTTTTTTAATTCTAAACAGTGGCTACAACACATAATTTAATTGTGTTGAAGCAGGATAAACTCAAGAAAATACACATATGATTTAATTTTGGACTTGCATCCCTTTGAAAACATCAAACAGAGGTGTAAATCCTCCTATGGTAAGCTTAAGATGAGGTTTTAGCCAAATAATATCTCTTAAAAACTTTTAATAATCACTAAGAGCAAATCAAGATTAAAAGTAAACCATTTTCTTTTTGTATGTACACTCACAAGCCAGAAGATGGCGTTAGATCCCCACCACGTGGTTGCTGGGAGTTCAGCCTTTATATTTTAAAAGTCTAGCCTTTAACCACTGAGCCATCTCTCTAGCCCAAACTTGTCTCAAATATTGAAAAGACACTGCCTTTGAATCCTTTCTGGAGCAAAGTAAGACCCCCCCAGAGGGGACCCTCACCCAAGTCCGGACCTGCACGCACCCAAGGACACACGAGAAACCTTCTTGATGCAATTGCAGAGGAGGTTTAATGACGAGGGCCCTTGGGCCGGAACATATCTCACGCAGGAGATAGAGATTCCGACCCCTAGCCCAGGAAACTTGGGATATTTATGAGTAGGGGTTGGGGAGAGCGGGAAAGTTTGGCATGGTTACATATGATTGGATATTTCAAACTTCTGTTCCCAAGCCTGGTTTCCATCTAGCCCCCATCCCAATTATCCTAATTTACATCTGTATCTTGCTCCTAGGATAATTCCTTTCAAGTGACTTCCATTTACCCAGGTGTTTTATTGCCTCTATCTTGGGTCTTTTGTACCTTTGAAATGTTTATTCAAGCCCTTGGAATGCACTCCAGGGGCAGCTAACACTTGAGTGTAAATTGAAACTCTGAACCTAAGAAACTTTCACGTTGAGACCTAAAATTTCATTTTTACAATTTATTCTCACATTTCCTCCTTTTCTCTCATAGTCAAATTCCAATCTTGGAATTATGAATCATCATCTGGGTGTAAAGTGTGATATTGTTGTCTAAGCATCTAATTATATCTTTGTCATTGAATCTTTAACTATCTTTTTCTCACCCCCTGGATGGTCTCTAGTAGGTATTTAGGTAAAATAGCTCTCTCTCTCTGTCTCTCTCTCTCTCTGTCTCTCTCTCTCTCTGTCTCTCTCTATACATATACATATACATATACATATACATATACATATACATATACATATACATATACATATACATATACATATACATATACACACTGATGGGCCTGTTGGATTTTTTTTCATCTCGGGGATGTACATATGTAGCTTAAGTCCCACTCTTTAAGGCTGTGTCTGGGACACAGTTTAGATTCAAATGTCTCTTATCTCTGACAATTTGGCAATCTCTATCCCTGTGTCTCCAGGATGGGCATATCTCAGGAGTCAAGGCCTGCTGTTCTTTGGCCTTGTAGAATGGCAGGTGATCTTGAGCCTGAGGAGGTTGTTCAGGTGTCTGGTTGTTCTCTCCAGTTGGCATCAGACACAGGTGTCAGCCTGAGTTATGTTCAACAGCATCAGGAATAGTTTCTTAGTTGCCTGAAAAATCATCTCTCACACAAGAGAGACATTCTGGGTTTGGAATAGGGATAAGGAAAGGGACACTCTAGCCAGCGCCAGTTCTCAGGGGTAATTTAGTTTTTTAGGGTTCTGTTTATTCTCTCTACCTGTCCTAAGCTCTGGAGACAGTATAAACAGTGGAGCTTCTAATTAGTCTCTAATATTTCTGACAATTTCTGACTTATCTTACAAACAAAGGCAAGGCTGTTGTTTGATCTGATTATCTCAGACACTTGAAAACCTCGGGACAACTTCTATTCTAGGCTGTTCCCTTCTAGCTTTTTTCTTATTTACTCTAAGTCTCATAAGCCTTTACTTGTTGGCATATCCTACACTATCTTATCATTTCTCTGGCCCAAAACCTGAGGTCTATTATATGTTTTTAAATCTCTTGGCTGCTTGGTTGCACTCTTATCTTAAGAGTCCATCTGTATATTTAACCTGGTAAGTCTTTTGTTTTCTGGGGAGTATAGTTCTCCCTTCTTGTGTGCACCATTGTCTCTTTCCTACTAGATAGTATCTGGCAGGATGGCTAGCAATCTGAGTTTTTTTCTCTTACTCTGTGTTTTAAGCGAGGCCATCTCTTAGGCCCACAACCGGAACAAGCTCCCGTATCAAGCCACTTCATCTGTCCAGTTATTGTCTCAGGCCACTGAGTGTCTCTTCCCTTTTGGTGTCCTGGGCAATGAGTACTCACAGTTGCTGGCTTCATCAGGGTTCCTTCTCTTGGTATATAGCCCTGCGGACATGGGATGTGGCAAAAGCATACCTGTTGTCCATGTAGATGTTGGTTTTCTTGTCAGCCCCACAAGTTCCAAGGTTGTTCTCTGCACCGACAAGGCCAGGGGTGGGGAGTCAGCCCAGATGACATTTGTCCACCACAGTAACACAATAAGTTGGCTTGTCTCTGACCAGCATGGAGAAAACTGCTCCTGTCTGTAAAGCAGGTTACCTCAGCTCCCAGCTTGAGTCAGTAGGATAAACCTTTCTTCTACCCGTGAGTTCTTGTCAGTTAGTTGTAGCCCGTCTGGGCCACCTTCTTTGGGAGTATGTCTCAACCCGAGAGAGGGTAGGAACAGTCTAGGGTGACCATAAATGAATGGGATACCCAGCCCATCTCTCCGTCCACCATTTTTCGGGTAGTCCATAAATATATTTTGGCCCATTGGCCTGGAGGAGGACCCTGTCTATCTTAATCTCTGTCTTTACACAGAGTTAATATCTTCGACATTTGGGGTGTTTTTCAAGGCCTGGGGTTTCTTGGCCCTGGCTTCTATTTGTTAGGGCCCTCTTGGATCCCGAAGCTGGCTCCTTTACTTGCAATGTGCACACTGGTCTTTTTTCAAGGAGTTTCTCATCTCTCTTTGATTGAAGTCCCTCTTTTCTGCTTTCTGTAAATTCTTTCTCTGTCACCTTTGTTTTTCTTCTCCTCTCTCTAGACTTTCTATCTTCTCCATTCTTTTTCTCTAGACTTTCACAGCAACTTATCTCTATTCTTCTTCTCTACTCTTTTCTTCTAGACTTACACTAAACCTTCTCTACTCCTTTCTTTTAGACTAAATCTTCTCACACTTGCTATTATCATCAATAATTTTAATCCTGTCTATGATTTCATCTATCTTATCTTTCTTTTCCTTTCTTCCTGATACTTCTTAAATCTTTCAATGACTTATCTTTTAGTCTCTCTAGTCTCTGAAGCCTTGTCTACACTGACAGAATGTCTCTATGAGCTAGTCTAGAAAGGCTGTGGGTAACTTATCTGACCCTTGATTAACCTCATGTGTCTTGATCAAAATTAGTGGGATCTCATGTAGCTCTCTCAAGATCTGTCAATGGAATCTGGCGTGGGCCTTTGGGTGTCTCTTACCTTCTATAACCTGCTGTTGACCACAGCCTGATCAATTGATGGGGTCCCCATCCTGAAGGAGCATTCTTTTTCCAGTGTCTTCTCTTATTCTTCACTCCTGAAGATGAGAACCTACAAGGGTCTTGTGGAAGAAAGGCTCTTATCTTATTTATTGCTTTGATCACCTGTAAAAGCAGTAGTCTTTTAGAACTCTGTGTAGACTGATGTATTTGTGAGGCTGCATGACTGTTGTTCCCCTCACACTAGAGACCACAACCTAGTTCAGTCTGTAAACAGTACCTTGTCTACAGGTGTAATGTGAGCTCACCTCTGAAGCTCTAAGAAAGAAATCAAATCAGAATGAATAACTTTATCTACAGCATTTCAAAGTAAAGACTATTAAGATGTTGAAGGCTCACATAGTATTAATGATTTGACACTTATTTAAATTTAACTTTTGACAAAATAGAAACTTTACTCATAGTTCTATAAAAATCTTTTAAAGAGTTATTTCTGATTAGAATATTGTTTTAGAAGTGATATACAACAAGAACATGAAAGTAAACATTTTATATCTAACATAAGATCACAAGTCCTCACCACTTCTTCTTGTCTGAACTCTCACCTTTGAACCAAATCTTGATGAAAGTCTCATATAAATAATTAAATTATCTCAGACAGCAATGGCTAGAAAGTCTAACAAAATAGAAGCTTATATATATATATATTCTGACTCAGGACAGCCTGTAACTTTTTAGCTGTAACTAAAGGAAAAAAGTACTCTTTTATTTATTAAACTACAAAAACCCACTATCAACTCTCTTATTATAGAAGCCAAAAAAAATGCTGGCCCCCTTCTAAAAGCCGCTTATGAAAACAGTCTGTTCTCTTCAAGGTTCTTTCTGTTGGTGTCCTTCTCCTGGCCACAGAGCAGGGTGAATTATCAGTTTTTCTTGTGTAAATTGAGACTGTCGCACAAGTAAGTTTTAAACTAAATTAAGTAAGCAGTTTTAGTAGTTCATCACACCAAATCAGGCACCTGGCACACTCTGTCTCTTCCTCCAGAGGAACAGAGCTTTCTCTTGGCAACAAGCTGTGGAACAGGACCTGCCTGTCTCATTGCTTCTGCTTTTAAAACTCAGGATGTTAATACAGTATCAGTCCACAAGAAAAAAAAGGAATGTCAATTGTCAGTCAGAGTTCAAGAACATGTGAAACAAATAACACAGAATGAAGTTTATCAAGAAAAGACAAGGAAAGACAAAACAATAGACTGCCCCTATCACTATATCAGCAGCACAGAATTGTCAACAATCGCAGCAGTGCCTGGAAACTGCATGGCCTGTTGGGAAACGTAGTTCTCAAGATGTCGTTTGCAATCACTAAAGCCCTCATTTCTCGCTAGCCGCCCGCCTGCCTGTGTTCGCCATCCGCCTCTCGCCTCCTGCTCGTACTTAATTCATCATGGGCGGGAGGCTGGGAACTCATCTCCCGCCTTTTAAACTGCGGTGGGCGGGAGACCTGCATGTACTCTGGCTTCCAGTACCAGGGTGGCTCGAGCGCTGGCGAATAGGGGGCCACCAAGGGGGCGAGGGAAGCCAATGGTTGCGGAGCCCGGCTCAGGTGCTCTCCACACAGTAGCGGCAGCGAGGGGTTGCAGAAAGACTGTACACAAAATATAAACACACAGAACTAACACAGTCAGACACACTTGCCCGAGTTTGGTCCCATAGAACCAGCCAAACGCGACCTCTGATGGGAAGGAAGGATTCCACATCTTCCCCCTAGTAGGAACACTCGTCTCCTGTTCCAAAACAGGGCAGTCAGACCTCTCTGACTCCGTAACCCAGATGGGGAAGGATACCGCTTTTCCCCAAGGGCAGCCAGACCACTCTGACTCCCTAACCAACCGTGAAGCATCCTTCCCAGGCTGCAGCCTGTGGGTTTCAACACGTCCATCCATCCACAGTCATTGGGCCCTCACGGTCCCCAATGACAGCTGCACTCAGTCTCTGATGGGGAAGATTCCCCTCACCAAAGAAACCAATATCAAAACACAGAAACAAAGACCGCAGCAGAAACCAAAACACAGAGACAAGGACAGCAGCACCGCACTCTCACACACACCACTCACACAGACCTACATCCAAAAGGTCGTAGTGTGTCTAGGGTGGTCATGCATTTCCCGGCCAATGCACCAAAATGTAAGACCCCCAGAGGCGACCCTCACCCAAGTCCAGACCTGCACGCACCCAGGGACACACGAGAAACCATCTGGATGCAATTGCAGAGGAGGTTTAATGACGAGGGCCCTTGGGCCGGAAAATATCTCACGCAGGAGATAGAGATTCCGACCCCTAGCCCAGGAAACTTGGGATATTTATGGGTAGGGGTTCGGGAGAGCAGGAAAGTTTGGCATGGTTACATATGATTGGATATTTCAAACATCCGTTCCCAAGCCTGGTTTCCATCTAGCCACCATCCCAATTATCCTAATTTACATCTGTATCTTGCTCCTGGGAGAATTCCTTTCAAGTGACTTCCATTTACCCAGGTGTTTTATTGCCTCTATCTTGGGTCTTTTGTGCCTTTGAAATGTTTATTCAAGCCCTTGGAATGCACCCCAGGGGCAGTAACACTTGAGTGTAAATTGAAATTCTGAACCTAAGAAACTTTCACGTTGAGACCTAAAATTTCATTTTTACAATTTATTCTCACAGCAACAAGTAGTCCAAAAAATTTTTTTAAAGCTCGTTATATTGGAGCAATGGCTTGTAGAAAAAACTTCTTTAGAGAAATCCACTAATAAAGTATCACACAATGAATAATATACACTAAAAGATTTAACCTCTTAATTTTTTGTATTAAAGCAACAACCATATTTATATATGTAAAACGTAAAACAACCATTTTCTGAAGCAATTATTTTTAACAAATATCGCTTCATGGACTCTTAAAAATTATGCATAAATTTACAAACTGTAAATCTCTCACCTTTACCAGAAATGTAAAGGGAAGGTATAAAACATCTTTTATATAAGCATTTATTGAAATGGCAGCTGGAGTAGTCAAGTTAGGCTGTATAAATCGTAAATTTGAACTTTATTTTGGATTAATTTAATAACCAATTTTTTTTATCTAATGAGAATATCGGATAAAAGCCAACCTTATTCTCTAATAACTGTTACATACATTAGAGGAATCCAAGGCATCTCATTTTTAACAACTTTGAATAAAAAGGAATTAAAATAATTTGAACCATATTTTATCAGCAGGTACAGTTATACTCATGGAGGGAAGTAGACATAATTTTACTTTCTCCAGCATAATCATAACTTTTAGCCCACAGACTGTAGTAAAGTCTTTGGGTCTTCGATTTATCCCTCTTCTCACAAGAAACAGTGAAGACAAGAGACGAATACCGGTAAGCACATTTCTAGGGCCAGGTGGGTGAAGACCCAGAACAAAAGAGAATGCTTAGCACCTGGGCTTCTGTAGCTCAGTCCCCATTGTCTTAATTCAAATGTAAATGTGCTTAACCTCCCTCCGGCCTGTTCTCTGAGGCTTGGCTAGGCCAAATTGTGCATTTTGGATTTAACTTAAATATAAACTGTAGACCTTAAAAGACACGTGTTGTATCTTTTCTTTATCTAAAATCAACACCATGTAGATTACCTTTATGCTGTAAAGTTTCACTGCCACAAAACAAAGTGTAAAATTTAATGGAAAACTTGTAGCATTTATGACTCAGGCTGTTGGCCGGTGCGCCTGAGGCCAGGGCAACCAAGTAACACTCAATAGGTGTAAACAAAGGCAGCACTGCAGAATTTGAATGTACTGGTGTGGGAACGGGCCAAGATCTAACTATGTCCCATAGTGGTATACTTATCGCCAAATCGAAAGTCAGTATCAGAAGTATCAGGGTCGTTATCTTACAATCTGGCTTTCTACTTCACGATCTAAACCAGCCTTGTAGGGCCCAAATTGAATTGTTTTCACCTGTGGAATAAGCACAAATATCTCCCCTTCCCGGGCCACAGCAGGCTCTCAGCCAATCTTGTAGCCTCTTGTTTCTACGAGGGACAATGGCTGCACAGCATTCAGCTGCGTCATTTTCAAAGATCATCTGTTCTATCCCTGGCATTGTTTGCTCTGGTTCCCCAAAGATTCTGCCATAAAGGAGGGTCCTTTTGTCCTCCACTCTCTCTTCACCAGCCAGTGAAGGGCCCTTAAGCTTAATGAGCTCTGCAGTAGCCCTTGTTCATTTTGAGTACTCTGTCTCTCCAGGCTCTCTAGCCTTATCAGTTTCTCCAGGCTCTTTGGCATGATGCCAGCTAACACACTCTGGTTCTGGTATGCCAGGGTGGATCTCTTTCTCACAACACAAATAAGCTAAAAACAAAAGCAATGCAATGAAAGCTTCCAGCCCAGGCATATCTTCCAAAGGCATACCTCGTTCCTGTAGTCTTTTAACCCACCTCAAAACTTGGGGGCCTCCACATCGCCTTGAAACTCCCAGGTTTCAGCACCAGTTGTTCTGCGCGCCTCCCGTGTCCCCTTTCGCCCGTGGAAGAGAGACACAAGAGGCAGAATTCGGGTGGTTACACCAGCGAGGCTTTAATCTTGTATCAGCAGAAGTGAAGACTGCAGAAGGGCCCAAAAACAGGAAGAGGCACAGCTTAAATACACCTTAGAGTGACGTGTTCACTTCTGATTGGCTGTTCACTCATTACCCATAATACACCCGGGATGGGCAGTGACTTTGGTGTGTTTTTTGCCTTTGCACCTGCACAGTTAATTGTTTACTAGTGGGGAGGACAAGATGTCCGTGCCATCTTGGAATGGCAGATATATCACCGCTAACCACTGCTAACCGTGGCTTCCTACATGTTTTCTCCTCTTTCTGAATGCCCTTCTGCTCTCTCCTCTCTCTGTATGCTTTTTTCTCTCCTCCCTCTCGATGCCCTTCTGTCTTCTCCTCTCTCTGGATGCCCTTCTGTTCTAATCTCCGGATGCCTTTCTGTCCTATCCTCTCTCTGGTTGCCCTTCTGTATTTACATCCCTCTGGATGCCCTTCTGGTTTCTCCTCTATCTGGATGTCCTTCTGTCTTCTCCTCTCTCTGGATGTTCTTCTGTTGTCTCCTTTCCCTGGATGCCCTTCTGTCCTCTCCTCTCCCTGGATGCCCTTCTGTTCTCTCCTCTCATTGGATACCCTATTGTCATCTTTTTTCTCTGGATGCCCTTCTATCTTCTCTGCACTCTGGATACTGTTCTATTATCTACTCTCTCTGGAAGCACTTCTCTCTTCTCTGCTATCTGGATGCCTATGTGTTCTCTCCTCTCTGTGCATGACCTTCTAAACTCTTCTCTCAATGGATGCCCTTCTGTTTGCTCCTCTCTCTGGCTGCTCTTCTGTCCTCTCCTCTCTCTGGATGTCTTTCTGTCCTCACCTCTCTCTTGATGCTCTACAGTTCTCTCCTCTCTCTGACTTCCCTTTTTGTCTTCTCCTCTCTCTGGATGCGCTGCGCTTCTCTCCTCTCTCAAGATGCCCTTGTATCCTCTATTCTCTCTGGATATCCTTCTGTTCTCTCATCTCTCTGGATTCCCTTTTGTGCTCTCGTCTCTCTGGATGCCCTTCTGTCTTTGCCTCTCTCCCTATGCCCTTCTGTTCTCCGATTGATTTTCTCGATGCCCTTCTGTCTTCTACTCTCTCTGGATGCCCAACAATTTTCTTTTTACTCTGGAAATTCTTTCTTCTCCTCTCTCTAGATGCCCTTCTGTTATCTCCTCTCACTGGATGCCCTTCTGTCCTCTCCTCTCTCTGGATGCCCTTCTGTCTTCTCCTCTCTCCCGATGCCCTTCGGTCCTCTTCTCTCTCTGGATGTCCTTCAGACTTCTGCCCTCTCTTGATGGGCTTCTGTTCTCTCCTCTTTCTGGATTCTCTCCTGTTCTCTCATCTCTTTGGATGCCCTTCTGTTCTCTCTTCTTTTTGGATGTCCTTCTCTTCTCTCCTCTCTCTAGATGCTCTTCTGTTCTATCCTCTCTCTGGATGCCCCTTTTTCCTCTCCTCTCACTGGATACCATTCTGTTCTCTCCTCTATCTGTATGCCCTTCTGTTCTCTCTTCTATCTGGATGGCCTTGTGTCCTCTTCCCTCTCTGGATGCCATTTCTGTCCTCTTTTCTATCTGGATGCCCTTCTGTCTTCTCCTTTATCTGGATGCCATTCTGTCCTCCCCTCTCTTTTCATGCCCTTCTGTTTTTTTCCTCTCCTTCGATGCTCTTCTATTTTCTCTTCTCTCTGGATGCCCTTCTGTATTCTCCTCTCTCTGGATGTCCTTCTTTACTCTTCTCTCTCTGGATGCCCTTCTGTCTTCTCCTCTCTCTGGATGCCCTTCTGTTCTTTCTTCTCTCCGGATGCCCTTCTGTCCTCTCCTCTCTCTGGATGCCCTTCTGTCCTATCCTCTCTATGTATGTCCTCTCATACACTGGTTTCCTTTCTGTTCTTTTCTCTCTCTAGATTCTTTTCTGTCCTCTAAACTGTCTGGATGCCCTTCTGTCTTCTCCTCTCTCTGGATGCCCTTCTGTCCTCTCCTCTTTGTGGATGCCCTTATGTTGTCTCCTCTCTCTCTTGATGCTCTTCTGTGATTCACAATCTATGGATGCCTTCTGTCCTCTCCTCTCTCTGGATGCCTTTCTGTTCTCTCATCTTTCTGGATGCCCTTCTGTTCTCTCTTCTCTCTGTATGCCCTTCTTTACTCGCCTCTCTCTGGATGCCTTTCTGTTCTCTTCTCTCTGGATGCCCTTCTGTCTTCTCCTCTCTCTACATGCCCTTATATTTTCTCCTCTCTCTATATTCCTCTCTGTCCTCTCATCTCTCTGGATGCCCTTCTATTATATTCATTCTACGGATGCTTCTCTGTTCTCTTATCTCTCTGAATGCCCTTTTGTCTTATCTCTTGGATGCCCTTCTATCTTTTCTTTTCTCTGGATGCCCTTCTGTCGTCTCCTCTCTCTGGATACCCTTCTATTCTCTTCTCTCTCTGGATGCCCTTCTGTCTTCTCCTCTCTCTGGAATCCCTTTGATCCTCTTTTGGAATCCCTTTGGTCCTCTTTTGGAATCCCTTTGGTCCTGTTTTTCTGTCAGCTTCACTCTCCGGATGTCTTCTAATCTCTCTGGATGCCCTTCTGTTCTCTCATCTCTCTGGATGCTCTTATTTACTCTCTTCTAACAGGATGCCCTTCTCTCCGCTCCTCTCTCTGGATGCCCTTCTGTCCTCTCCTCTCTCTTGATGCTTTGATGCCCTTGTGTCCTCTTCTCTCTCTGGATGCCATTTCTTCCTCTCTTCTCTCGGGATGCCCTTCTGTCTTCCCCTCTCTCTGGATGCCCATCTGTTCTCTTCTCTCTTGGGATGATCTTCTGTTCTCTCATCTCTCTGGATGCCCTTGTGTCCGATCTTCTCTCTGGATGCCCTTGTGTCCTATCTTTTCTCTGGATGCCCTTCAGTCTTCTCTTCTCTATGGATGCTCTTCTGTCCTCTCCTCTCTTTTGATGTCCTTATGTTTTCTCCTCTCATTCGATGCTTTCTATTCTCTCCTCTCTCTGGATGCCCTTCTGTATTCTCCTCTCTCTGGATGAACTTCTTTACTCTCCTCTCTCTGGATGCCCTTCTGTCTTTTCTTTCTGGATGTCCTTCTGTTTTCTCCTCTCTCCAGATTCCCTTCTGTCCTTTCCTCTCTCTGTATGCCCTACTGCCCTCTTCTCTCTCTGGATTTCTTTCTGTCCTCTCATATCTCTGGTTTCCGTTCTGTTCTCTTCTCTCTCTAGATTCTCTTCTGTCCTCTAATCTTTCTGGATGCCCTTCTCTCTTCTTCTCTCTATAGAAGCCCTTCTGTCCTCTCCTCTCTCCAGATGCCCTTCTGTTCTCTCCTCTCTCTGGATGCCCTTATATTGTCTCCTCTCTTTGGATGCCCTTATGTTGTCTCCCCTCTCTCGATGCTCTTCTGTTCTTCCCAATCTGTGGATGCCCTTCTGTCCTCTCCTCACTCTACAAGCCTTTCTGTTCTCTCCTCTCTCTGGATGCACTTGTGTCCTCTTCTCTCTTTTTATGCCCTTTTGTTCTCTCCTCAGTCTGGATTCCCTTCTGTCCTCTCATCTCTCTGGATGTCATTCTGTCTTGTCCTCTCTCTGGATGACCTTCTGATCTCTCCTCTCTCCTGATGCTCTTCTGTCTTCTCTTCACTCTGGATGCCCTTCTCTCTTCTTCTTTCTCTGGATGCACCTCTGTTTTTACCTCTCTATGGATGCCCTTCTGTCTTCTCCTCTCTCTGGATGCCTTTCTGTTCTCTCCTCTCATTGGATGCCCTACTGTCTTCTCCTTTCTCTGGATTCCCTTCTGTCTTCTCTGCTCTCTATATACCATTCTATTATCTACTCTCTCTGGATGCCCTTCTGTCTTCTCTGCTCTCTGGAGGCCTGTCTGTTCTCTCCTCCCTATGCATGCCCTTTTGACCTCTCCTCTCCATGGATGCCCTTCTGTCCTCACCTCTCTCTGGATGCCCTACTGTTCTCTCATCTCTCTGAATTCCCTTTTGTCTTCTCCTCTCTCTGGATGCGCTGCTCTTCTCTCCTCTTTCAAGATGCTCTTGTGTCCTCTATTCTCTCTGGATATCCTTCTGTTCTCTCATCTCTCTGGATTTCCTTTTGTGCTCTCCTCTCTCTGAATGCCCTTCTGTCTTTTCCTCTCTCCCTATGCCCTTCTGTTCTCTCTATTCAGTCGATACCCTTCAGTCTTCTACTCTCTCTGGATGCCCAACAATTTTCTCCTTACTCTGGATATTATTCTGTCTTCTCCTCTCTATATGCCCTTCTATTATCTCCTCTCACTGGATGCCATTCTGTCCTGTCCTCTCTCTGGATGCCCTTCTGTCTTCTCCTCTCTCTATATGCCCTTCTATTATCTCCTCTCACTGGATGCCATTCTGTCCTCTCCTCTCTCTGGATGCCCTTCTGTCTCCTCCTCTCTCTGGAATCCCTTTGGTCCTCTTCTCTCTCTGGATGTCCTTCAGTCTTCTGCTCTCTCTGGATGGGCTTCTGTTCTCTCCTCTTTCTGGATTCTCTCCTGTACTCTCATCTCTCTGGATGCCCTTCTGTTCTCTCTTCTTTTGGGATGTCCTTCTCTCCTCTCCTCTCTCTGGATGCCCTTCTGTCTTCTCCTTTCTTTGGATGCCCTTCTGTTCTCTCCTCTCTATGGATGCCCTTTTTTCCTCTCCTCTCACTGGATACCATTCTATTCTCTCCTCTCTCTGTATGCCCTTCTGTTCTCTCTTCTATCTGGATGGCATTGTGTCCTCTTCTCTCTCTGGATGTTATTTCTGTCCTCTCTTCTCTCAGGATGCCCTTCTGTCTTTTCTTTTCTCTAGATGCCCTTCTGTCCTCTCCTCTCATTTGATGCCCTTCTGTTTTCTCCTCTCATCCGATGCTTTTCTATTTTCTCTTCTCTCTGGATGCGTTTCTGTATTCTCCTCTCTCTGGATGTCCTTCTTTACTCTCCTCTCTCTGGATGCCCTTCTGTCCTCTCCTCTCTCTGGATTTCCTTCTGTCCTCTCATATCTCTGGTTTCCTTTCTGTTCTTTTCTATCTCTGGATTCTTTTCTGTCCTCTAATCTCTCTGGATGCCGTTCTGTCTTCTTCTCTCTCTGGAAGCCCTTCTCTTCTCTCCTCTCTCTGGATGACCTTCTTTCTTCTCCTTTCTTTGAATGCCATGCTGTTCTCTCCTCTCTCTGGATGCCCTTTTTTCCTCTCCTCTCACTGGATACCCTTCTGTTCTCTCCTCTCTCTGTATGCCCTTCTGTTCTCTCTTCTATCTGGATGGTCTTGTGTCCTCTTCACTCTCTGGATGCCATTTCTGTCCTCTCTTCTCTCTGGATTCTCTTCTGTCTTCCCCTCTCTCTGGATGCCCTTTTGTTCTCTTCTCTCTCTGGATGATCTTCTGTTCTCTCATCCCTCTTGATGCACTTGTGTGCTCTCCTCTCTCTGGATGCCCTTCTGTCTTCTCCTTTCTCTGGATGCCCTTCTGTTCTCTTCTCTCTCTGGATGATCTTCTGTTCTCTCATCCCTCTTGATGCCCTTGTGTCCTCTCCTCTCTCTGGATGCCCTTCTGTCTTCTTCTTTCTCTGGATGCCCTTCTGTCCTCTCCTCTCTTTTGATACCCTTATTTTTCTTCCTCTCATCCAATGCTCTTCTATTCTCTCTTCTCTCTGGATGAGTTTCTGTATTCTCCTTTCTCTGGCTGTCCTTCTTTACTCTCCTCTCTCTGAATGCCCTTCTGTCTTCTCCTCTCCGGATGCCCTTTTGTCCTCTCCTCTCTCTGGATGCCCTCTGTCCTCTCCTCTCTCTGGATTTCCTTCTGTCCTCTCCCCTCTCTGGATTTCCTTCTGTCCTCTCATATCTCTGGTTTCATTTCTGTTCTCTTCTCTCTCTAGATTCTCTTCTGCCTCTAATCTCTCTGGATGCCCTTCTGTCTTCTTCTCTTTCTGGACGCCCTTCTGTCCTCTCCTCTCTCCAGATGCCCTTCTTTTCTCTCCTCTTTCTGGATGCCCTTCTGTCCTCTCCTCTCTTTGGATGACCTTATGTTGTCTCCTCTCTCTCTTGATGCTCTTCTGTGATTCACAATCTGTGGAAGCCTTCTGTCCTCTCTTCTCTCTGGATGCCCTTCTGTTCTCTCATCTTTCTGGATTCCCTTCTGTTCTCGCCTCTCTGTGTATGCCCTTATTTACTCTCCTCTCTCTGGATGCCTTTCTGTTCTCTTCTCTCTGGATGCCCTTCTGTGCTCACCTCTCTCTGGATGCCCTTCTGTCTTCTCTCTCTACATGCCCTTCTATTTTCTTCTCTCTCTATATTCCTTTCTGTCCTCTCATCTCTCTGGATGCCCTTCTATTATATTCTCTCTATGGATGCTTCTCTGTTCACTTATCTCTCTGTATGACCTTTTGTCTTCTCTCTCTGGATGCCTTTCTATTCTCTTCTCTCTCTGGATACTTTTCTGTCTCTTCTATATGGATGCCTTTCTGTCAGCTCCACTCTCCGGATGTCTTCTCCTCTATCTGGATGCCCTTCTGTTCTCTCGTCTCTCTGGATGCCCTTATTTACTCTCTTCTAACGGGATGCCCTTCTCTCCGCTCCTCTCTCTGTATGCCCTTCTGTCCTCTCCTCTATCTTGATGCCTTTTTGTCCTCTCATCTCTCTGGATGCCCTTATATTATATTCTCTCTATGGATGCTCCTCTGTTCTCTTATCTCTCTGGACACCCTTTTGTCTTCTCCTCTCTCCGGAATCCCTTCCTCTCCTCTCCTCTTCTCTCCTCTCTCTGGATTCCTTTCTGTTCTCTCTTCTCTCCTTATGCCCATCTGTTCTCTCCTCTCTCTGGATGCCCTTCTGACCTCTCCTCACTTTGGATGGCGTTCTGGTCTCTCCTCTTTCTGGATGCCTTTCATTTCTCTCCTCTCTATGTATGCCCTAGTTTACTCTCCTCTCTCTGGATTCCCTTCTGTCGTCTCCTCTCTCTGTATGCCTTTCTGTTCTCTCCTCTCTCCGGATGTCCTTCTGTCTTCTCCTCTCTCTGGATGTCCTACTGTCCTCTGCTCTCTATGGATTTTCTTCTGTCCTCTCATATCTCTGGTTGCCCTTCTGTTCTCTTCTCTCTCTAGATTCTCTTCTGTCCTCTCATCTCTCCAGATGCCCTTCTGTTCTCTCCTCTCTCTGGATGCCCTTCTATCCTCTCCTCTCTCTGGATGGCCCTCTGTTCTCTCCTCTCACTGGATGCCTTTCTGTCTTCTCCTTTCTCTGGATGCCCTTCTTCTCTGCTCTCTGGATACCGTTCTATTCTCTACTCTCTCTGGATGTCCTTCTGTCTTCTCTGCTCTCTGGATGCCCCTCAGTTCTCTCCTCTCTGTGCAAGCCCTTCTGACCTCCCCTCTCCATGGATGCCCTTCTGTTCTCTCCTCTCTCTGGATGCTTTTCTTTTCTCTTCTCTCTCTGGATGCCCTTCTGGCCTCCTCTCTCTGGATGCCCTACCTTATTCTACTCTCTCTGAATTCTTTTTTGTCTCCTCCTCTCTGTGAATGTGCTGTTCTTCTCACCTATCTCATGATGCCCTTGTGTCTTCTATTCTCTCTGGATATCCTTCTGTTCTCTCGTCTCTCTGAATTCCCTTTTGTGCTCTCCTCTCCATGGATGCTCTTCTGTCCTCTCCTCTCTAGGGATGCCCTTCTGTTCTTTCCTCACTCTGAATGGCTTTCGGTTCTCTCCTCTCTCTGGATCCCTTCTGTACTCTCCTCTCTCTGGATTCCCTTCTGTCCTCTCCTCTCTCTGGATGCCCTTCTTTATTCTCCTCTCTCTGGATGCCCTACTGTTCTCTCCTCCCTCTAAATTCCCTTTTTATCTTCTCCTCTCTCTGGATCCACTGCTCTTCTCACCTCTCTAAAGATGTCCTTGTGTCCTCTACTCTCTAAATATATCTTTCTGTTCTCTTGTCTCTCTGGATTCCCTTTTGTGCTCTCCTCTCTCTGGATGCCCTTCTGTCCTCTACTCTCTCTAGTTGCCCTTCTATCTTCTCCTCTCTCCCTATGGCCTTCTATTCGTTGGATTCTCTCTATGCCCTTCACTCTTCTCCTCTCTCTGGATGCCCAACAATTTTTTTGTTACTCAGGATATCCTTCTGTCTTTTCCTCTCTCTAGATGCCCTTCTTTTATCTCCTCTCACTGGATGCCATTCTGTCCTCTCCTCTCTCTGGATGCCCTTCTGTCTTCTCCTCTCTCCGGATGTCCTTCGGTCCTCTTCTCTCTCTGGATGTCCTTCAGTCTTCTGCTCTCTCTGGATGGGCTTCTGTTCTCTCCTCTTTCTGGATTCTCTCCTGTACTCCCATCTCTCTGGATGCCGTTCGGTTCTCTCTTCTGTTGGGATGTCCTTCTGTCCTCTCCTCTCTCTGGATGCCCTTTTGTCTTCTCTTTTCTTTAGATGCTCTTCTGTTCGCTCCTCTCTCTGGATGCCCTTTTTCCTCTCCTCTCTCTGGGTACCCTTCTGTTCTCTCCTCTCTTTGTATGCTTTTCTGTTCTTTCCTCTATCTGGATGCCCTTGTGTCCTCTTCTCTCTCTGGATGCCATTACTTCCGCTCTTCTCTCGGGATGCCCTTCTGTCTTCCCCTCTCTCTGGATGCCCTTCTGTTCTCTTCTCTCTCTTGATGATATTCTGTCCTCTCATCTCTCTTGATGCCCTTGTGTCTTATCTTCTCTCTGGATTCCTTTCTGTCTTCTCTTCTTTATGGATGCTCTTCTGTCCTCTCTTTTCTTTTGATGTCCTTCTGTTTTCTCCTCTCATCAGATGCTCTTCTATTCTATTCTCTCTCTGGATGCCCTTCTGTATTCTCCTCTCTTGATTACCTTCTTTACTCTCCTCTCTCTGGATGCCCTTCTGTCTTCTCTCTCTGGATGCCCTTCTGTTCTCTCCTCTCTCCGTATGCCCTTCTGTCCTTTCCTCTCTCTGAATGCCCTACTGTTCTCTTCTCTCTCTCGATTTCCTTCTGTCCTCTCATATCACTGGTTTCCCTTCTGTTCTCTTCTCTCTCTAGAATCTCTTCTGTCTGCTAATCTCTCTGGATGCTATTCTGTTTTCTTCTCTCTCTGGAAGCCCTTCTGTCCTCTCCTCTCTCTGGATGCCATTCTGTTCTCCTCTCTCTCTGGATGCCCTTCTATCCTCTCCTCTCTTTGCATGCCCTTATGTTCTCTCCTCTCTCTCGATGCTCTTCTGTTCTTCCCAACATGTGCATGCTCTTCTGTCCTCACCACTCTCTACATGCCTTTCTGTTCTCTCCTCTCTCTGGATGCACTTGTGTCGTCTACTCTCTTTTCATGCCCTACTGTTCTCTCCTCTGTCCGATTCCCCTCTGTCCTCTCATCTGTCTGGTTGTCCTTCTGTATTCTCCTCTCTCTGGAGGAACTTCTGATCTCTCCTCTTTCCGGATGCTCTTCTGTGTTCTCTTCACTCTGGATGCCCTTCTCTCTTCTTCTCTCTCTGGATGCAGTTCTGTTCTCTCCTCTCATTGGATGCCCTTCTGTCTTTTTCTTTCTCTGGATGCCCTTCTGTCTTCTCTGCTCTCTGGATACCGTTCTATTCTCTACTCTTCTGGATGCCATTCTGTCTTTTCTGCTATCTGGATGCCCGTCTGTTTTCTCCTCTCTGTACAGACCCTTCAGACCTCTCCTCTCTCTGGATGCACTTCTGTCCTCTCCTCTCTCTGGATGCTCTTCTGTCCTCTCCTCTCTCTGTATGTCCTTCTGTCCTCACCTCTCTCTGGAAGCCGTACAGTTCTTTCCTCTTTGAATTCCCTTTTTGTTGTCTCCTCTCTCTGGATGCGCTGCTCTTCTCTCCTCTCTCACGATGCACTTGTGTACTCTATTCTCTCTGGGTATCCTTCTGTTCTCTCGTCTCTCTGGATTCCCTTTTGTGCTCACCTCTTTCTGGATGCTCTTCTGTCCTCTCCACTCTCTGGATGCCCATCTGTCTTTTCCTCTCTCCCTATGCCCTTCTGTTCTCTTGATTCTCTCTATGCCCTTCAGTCTTCTACTCTCTCTGGATGCCTGACAATTTTCTCCTTACTCTGGATATCCTTTTGTCTTCTCTATCTAGAAGCCCTTCTGTTATAACCTCTCACTGGATGCCATTCTGTCCTCTTCTCTCTCTGGATGCCCTTCTGTCTTCTCCTCTCCCTGGATGCCCTTCGTTCCTCTATTCTCTCTGGTTGTCCTTTAGTCTTCTGCTCTCTCTGGATGGATTTCTGTTCTCTCCACTTTCTGGATTCTCTCCTGTACTCTCATCTATCTGGATGACCTTCTCTTCTCTCTTCTTTTGGGATGTCCTTCTGTCCTCTCCTCTCTATGGATGCCCTTCTGTCTTCTCTTTTCTATAGATGCCCTTCTGTTCTCTTCTCTCTCTGGATGCACTTTTTTCCTCACCTCTCACTAAATTCCCTTCTGTTTTCTCCTCTCTCTTTATGCCCTTCTGTTCTCTCCTTTAACTGGATGCCCGTGAGTCCTCTTCTCTCTCTGGATGCCATTTCTGTCCTCTCTTCTCTCTGGATGCCCTTCTGTCTTCTACTATCTCTGGATGATTTTATGTACTCCTCTCTCTCTGGATGATCTTCTGTTCTCTCATCTCTCTTGATGCTCTTGTGTCCTCTACTCTCTCTGGATGCCCTTTTGTCTTCTGATTCTCTGGATGCCCTTCTGTCCTTTCTTCTCTTTTGATGCCCTTCTATTTTCTCCTCTCATCCGATGCTTTTGTATTCTCTCTTTTCTCTGGATGCCCTTCTGTTCTCTCCTCTCTCCAGATGCCCTTCTTTACTCTCCTCTCTCTGGATGCCCTACTGTCTTCTCTTCTCTCTGGATGCCCTTGTGTCCTCTCCTCTCTCTGGATTTCCTTCTGTCCTATCATATCTCTAGTTTCCCTTCTGTTGTCTTCTCTCTCTAGATTCTCTTCTATCCTCTAATCTTTCCAGATGCCCTTCTGTTCTCTTCTCTCTCTAGATGCCCTTCTGTCCTCTCCTCTCTTTGAATGTTCTTATGTTGTCTCCTCTCTCTCTCGATGCTCATCTGTTCTTCCCAATATGTTGATGCCCTTCTGTCATCTCCTCTCTCTGGATGCCCTTCTGTTCTCTCATCTTTCTGGATGCCCTTCTGTTTTCTCATCTTTCTGGATGCCCTTCTGTTCTCTCCTCTCTCTGTATGCCTTACTTTACTTTCCTCACTCTGGATGCCCTTCTGTTCTCTTCTCTCTGGATGCCCTTCTGTGCTCACATCTCTGGATGCCCTTCTGTCTTCTCCTTCCTCTATATGCCCTTCTGTTTTCTAATCTCTCTATATTCCTTTCTGTCCTCTCATCTCTCTGGTTGCCTTTCAATTATATTCACTCTATGGATGCTTCTCTGTTCTCTTATAACTTGGGATGCCCTTTTGTCTTCTCCTGTCACTGGATGCCCTTCTATCTTCTCCTTTCTCTGGATGCCCTTCTCTCCTCACCACTCTCTGTATGAACTTCTGTATTCTCTATGATCTGGATGCCCTTCTCTCCTCTTCTCTGTCTGGATTTTTTCTATCCTCTCATATCTCTGGTTGCCCTTCTGTTCTCTTTTCTCTCTAGATTATCTTCTTTTCTCTCATCTCTATGGATGCTCTTCTGTTCTCTCCTCTTTCTGGATGCCCTTCTATTCTCTCTTCTCTTTTGATTCCCTTCTGTCTTCTCCTCTCTCTGGATGGCCTAATGCTCTCTCCATTCTCTGAATGCCCTTCGTCTTCTCCTCTCTTTGGATTCACTTCTGTTCTCTCCTCTCTCTGGATGCCTTTCTGTCCTCTCCTCTCTCTGAATGCCCTTTTGTCCTCTCCTTTCTCTTAATGCCTTTCTGTTCTCTATTCTCACTGGATGCACTTCTGTTTCTCCTTTCTCTGGATGCCATTCTATCTTCTCTGCTCTCTTTATACTGTTCTATTCTCTACTCCCTCCTGATGCCCTTCTGACATCTCTGCTATCTGTATGGCCGTCTGTTCTCTCCTCTCTGTGGATGCCCTTCTGATCTCTTCTCTCCATGGATGCCCTTCTGTTCTCTCCTCTCTCTGGATGCCCTTATGTGCTTTCCTTTCTCTGGATGCCCTTCAGTCCTCTCCTGTCTCTGGATGGCTTTCTGTTCTCTCCTCTCTCTGGATCCCTTCTGTACTCTCCTCTCTCTGGATGCCCTTCTGTCCTCTCCTCTCTCTGGATGCCCTTATGTCCTCTCCTCTCTCTGGATGCCCTTCTGTCCTCTCCTCTCTCTGGATGCCCTTCTGTCTTCTCCTCTCTCTGGATTCCCTTATGTCTTCTCCTCTCTTTGGATGCCCTTCTGTTTTCTCCTCTTTCTGGATGCCCTTCTGTTCTCTCCTCCCTCCGGATGCCCTTCTGTCTTCTCCTCTCTCTGGATGCCCTTCTGCTCTCTCCTCTCTCTGGATTTCCTACCATTATCTCCTCACTCTAGATTCTCTTCTGTCTTCTCCCCTCTCTGGATGCCTGACAATTTTCTCCTTACTCTCTATATCCTTCTGCCTTCTCTTCTCTCTAGATGCCCTTCTTTTCTCTCCTCACTCTGGATGCCCTTCTGTCTTCTCCTCTTTTTGGATGCCTTTCTGCTCTCTCCTCTCTCTGGATTCTGTTCTGTTCTCTCCTCTCTCTGGATTTCCTTATGTCTTCTCCTCTCTCTGGTTCCCCTTCTGTTCTCTCCACTCCATGGATTTCCTTCTGTCTTCTCTCTCTGGATGCCCTTCTGTCCTTTCCTCTCTCTGGATGCCCTTCTGTATTCTCCTATCTCCTGATGCCCCTCTGTCTTCTCCCCTCTCTGGATGTTCTTCTGTTCTCTTCTCTCCCTAAATGCTCTTCTGTCCTCTCCTCTCTCAGGATGCCCGACGGTCCTCTTCTCCATCTGGATGCCTTCTTTCTACTCCTATTTCTGGATGCCCTTCTCTTCTCTCCTCTCTCTGTACACCCTTCTGTTTTCTCCTCTTTCTGGATGCCCTTCTGTTCTCTCCTCTCTCTGGATGCCCTTCTGTCCTCTCCTCTCTCTGGATGCCCATCTGTCTTCTCCTCTCTCTGGATGCTCTTCTGCTCTCTTCTCTCTCTGGATGCCCTTCTGTTCTCTCCTCTCTCTGGATGACCTTCTGATCTATCCCCTGTCTGGATGCCCTTCGGTCTTCTCCTCTCTCTAGATGCCCTTCTGCTCTCTCCTCTCTATGGATGCCCTACCATTATCTCCTTACTCTAGATTCTTATCTGTCTTCTCTCCTCTCTGGATGCCCGACAATTTTCTCCTCACTCTGGATATTCTTATGTCTTCTCTTCTCTCTAGATGCCCTTCTGTTCTCTTCTCACTCAGGAAGCCCTTCTGTTCTCTCTAATCTCTGTATTGGCTTTTTAATTTCTCCTATCTCTAGATGCCCTTCTGTTGTCTCCTCTCTATGGATTCCCTTCTGTCTTCTCCTCTCCCTGAATGCCCTTCTCTTGCCTCAACTCTTCCAATCCCCTTCTATCTTCTCCTCTCTCTGGATGCCCTACCATTCTCTCCTCACTCTAGATTCTCTTCTGTCCTCTCCTCTCTCTGGATGCCCTTCTGTCTTCTCCTATCTCCCGATGCCCCTCTGTCTTCTCCCCTTCCTTGATGCCCTTCTGTTCTCTGCTTTCGAGAGATGCCCTTCTGTTCTCCCCTTTCTCTGGATGCCATTCTGTTCTCTTCTCTCCCTGAATGCCCTCCTGTCCTCTCCTCTCTCAGGATGCCTGTCGGTCCTCTTCTCCATCTGGATGCCTTCTCTCTACTTCTATTTCCGGATGCCCTTCTTTTCTTTCCTCTTTCTGGATGCCCTTCTGTCCTATTCTCTCTCTGGATGCCCCTCTGTCCTCTCCTCTCTCTGGATGCCCTTCTGTTTTCTCCTCTCTTTGGATGCTCTTCTGTACCCTCCTCTCTCCAGATGTCTTTCTGTCTTCTTCTGTCTCTGGATGACCTTCTGCTCTCTCCTCTCTCTGGATTCTCTACCATTATCTCCTCACTCTAGATTACGTTCTGTCTTCTCCCCTCACTGGATGACCAACAATTTTCTCCTCACTCTGTATATCCTTTTGTCTTCTCTTCTCTCTAGATGCCCTTCTGTTCTCTTCTCACTCCGGATGCCCTTCTGTCTTCTCCTCTCTTTGGATGCTTTTCTGCTCTCTCCTCTTTCTGGATTCTGTTCTGTTCTCTCCTCTCTATGAATTCCATTCTATCTTCTCCTCTCTCTGGATGCCCTTCTGTTCTCTCGTCTCTATGGATTCCCTTCTGTCTTCTCCTCTCTCTAGATGCCCTTCTGTCCTCTTCTCTCTCTGGATGCCCTTCTGTCTTCTCCTCTCTTTGGATGCCCTTCTGTTTTCTCCTCTTTCTGGATGCCCTTCTGTTCTCTCCTCTCTCCGGATGCCTTTCTGCTCTCTCCTCTCTCTGATGCCCTACCATTATCTCCTCACTCTAGATTCTTTTCTGTCTTCTCTCCTCTCTGGAAGACCGAAAAGTTTCTCCTCATTCTGGATATCCTTCTGTCTTCTCCTCTCTCTGGATGCCCTTCTATTCTCTCCTCTCTACGGATTCCCTTCTGTTCTTTCCTCTCTCTGGATGCTCTTCTGTCCTCTCCTCTCTATTGATGCCCTTACTTCTCCTCTCTCTGGAAGCCCTTCTGTTCTCTCTACTATCTGTATTGGCTTTTTAATTTCTCCTTTCTCTAGATGCCCTTCTGTTCTCTCCTCACTCCAGATGCCCTTCTGTCTTCTCCTCTCTTTGGATGCCCTTCTGCTCTCTCCTCTCTCTCTGGATTCTGTTCTGTTCTCTCCTCTCTCTGGATTCCCTTCTGTCTTCTCCTCTTTCTGGATGCCCTTCTCTTCTCTCCTCTCTTCCAATCCCCTTATTTCTTCTCCTCTTTGGGGATGCCCTACAATTCTCTCCTCACTCTAGATTCCCTTCTGTCCTCTCCTCTCTCTGGATGCCCATCTGTCTTCTCCTATCTCCAGATGCCCCTCCGTCTTCTCCCCTTCCTGGTTGTCCTTCATTTATCTGCTTTCCCTAGATGCCTTTCTGTCCTCTACTCTCTCTGGATCCCTTTTGTTCTCTTCTCTCCCTGAATGCCCTTCTGTCCTCTCCTCTCTCAGGATTCCTGTCGGACCTCTTCTCCATCTGGATGACTGCGCTCTACTCCTATTTCCGGATGCCCTTCTGTTCTCTCCTCAATCTGGATGCCCTTTTGTTTTCTCCTCTTTTTGCATGCCCTTCTGTTCTCTCCTCTTTCTTGTTGCCCTTCTGTTCTCTCCTCTCTCCAGATGCCCTTCTGTCTTCTTCTCTCTCTGGATGCCCATCTGCTCTCTCCTCTCTCTGGATGCCCTTTTGTTCTCTCCTCTCTCTGGATTCCCTTCTTTCTTCTCTCTCTAGATGCCATTCTATCCTCTCATCTTAATGGATGCCCTTCTGTCTTCTCCTCTCTCTGAATGCACTTCTGTTCTCTCCTCTCTCTGGATTCCTTATAT
Organism: Arvicanthis niloticus; assembly: GCF_011762505.2. Classification (NCBI taxonomy): domain Eukaryota; kingdom Metazoa; phylum Chordata; class Mammalia; order Rodentia; family Muridae; genus Arvicanthis; species Arvicanthis niloticus. Next base: position 26,622 of record NW_023046421.1, on the reverse strand, counting down.
TTCTTCTCCTCTCTCTTGATGCCCTTCTGTCATCCAGTCTCTCTGGATGACCTTCTGTCTTCTCTTCTATCCTGTTGCCCTTCTGTTCTCTCCTCTCTCTCTTGATTCACTTCTGTATTCTTCTTCTCTGGTTGCCCTTCTCTTCTCTACTCTTTCTTGTTGCCCTTCTGCTCTATCCTCTATCTAGATGCCTTTCTGTCTTTTCCTCTCTCTAGATGCCCTTCTGTTCTCTCATCTTAATAGATGCCTTTCTCTCTTCTCCTCTCTCTGGATGCCCTTCTGTCTTCTGCTCTCTCCGGATGCCCTTCAGTCCTTTTCTCTCTCTGGATGTCCTTCAGTTTTCTGCTCTCTCTGGATGAGGTTCTATTCTCTGTTCTTTCTGGATTATCTTTTGTTCTAGCATCTCTCTGGATGCTCTTCCATTCTCTCTTCTCTCGGGATGCACTTCGGTCCTCTATACTCTCTGGATGACCTTATGTTCTCTACTCTCTCTGGATGCTTTTCTGCCCTCTCCTCTCTCTGGTTGCCCTTCTGTCCTCTCCTTTCTCTGGATGCCCTTCTGTTCTCTCCTCTCTCTGGATTCCTTTTTTGTCTTCTCTCTCTAGATGCCCTTCTGTCCCCCATTCTCTCTGGATTCCTCTCTGTTCTCTCATCTCTCTGGGTGCCCTTCTGTGCTCTCCTCTCTCTGGATGGCCTTCTGTCTTCTGTTCTCTCTAGATACCCTTCTGTCTTCTCCTCTCTCCCTATGCCCTTCTGTTCTCTCATCTCTCCCGATGCCCTTCTGTCTTTTCCTCTCTCTGGATGCCCGACAAATTTTTCCTCACTCTGTATATCTTTCTGTCTTCTCTTCTCTCTAGGTGCCCTTCTGTTCTCTCCTCTCACTGGATTCCATTCTGTCCTCTCCTCTCTCTGGATGCCCTTCTGTCTTCTTCTCTGTCTGGATGCCCTTCAGTCCTCTTCTCTCTCTGGATGTCCTTCAGTCTTCTGCTCTCTCTGGATGTTCATCTGTTCTCTCCTCTTCTTGATTCTCTAATGTTCTCTCATCTCTCTGGATGTGTTTCTGTTCTCTCTTCTCTCAGGAAGTCCTTCTTTCCTCTCCTCTCTCTGGATGCCCTTTTGTCTTCTCCTTTCTCTGGATGCCCTTCTGTTCTCTCCTCTTTCTGGATGCACTTCTGTCTTCTCATCTCTCTGAATGCCTTTCTGTTCTCTCCTCTCTCCGGATGACCTTCTGTTTTTTTCCTCTCTCTGGATGCCCTTCTGTTCTCTCCTCTCTCTCGATGCACTTTTGTCTTCTCCTATTTCTTGATGCACTTCTCTTCTCTCCTCTCTCTGGATTCCCTTCTGTCTTCTCCTCTCTCGGATGCCCTTCTGTCCTCTCCTCTCTTTGGATGCCCTTCTGTCTTCACCTCTTTCTGGATGCACTTCTGTCTTCTCCCCTCTCCCAATGCCCTTCTCTTCTGTCCTTACTTCTGATTCCCTTCTGTCTTCTCCTCTGTCTGGATGCCCTACAGTTCTCTCCTCACTCTAGATTCTTTTCTGTCTTCTCTTCTCTGTGGATGCCCTTCTGTTCTCTCCTCTCACTGGATGCAATTCTGTCCTCTCCTCTCTCTGGATGCCTCTCTGTATTTTCCTCTCTCCGGATGCCCTTCTGTCCTTTTCTCTCTCTAGATGTCCTTCAGTCTTCTGCTCTCCCTTGATGCCCTTCTGTTCTCTCCTTTTCTGGATTCTCTTCTGTTCTCTCATCTTCCTGGATGTCCTTCTGTTCTGTACTATCCATGGATGCCCTTCTGTCCTCTCCTCTCTCTGCATACCCTTCTGTTCTCTCCTCTCTCTGGATTCCTGTCGTTCTCTCCACTCTGTGGATGACGTTCTGTCCTTTCCTCTTCTGGATGCCCTTCTGTTCTCACCTTTCTCTGGAAGCCCTTTGGGCTTCTCCTCTCTCCGAATGCTCTTCTGTTCTCTTCTCTCTCTGGATTCGCTTCTGTCTTCTCCTTTTCCGGATTCCCTTCTTTTCTGACCTCTTTCTGGATGCCCTTCTGTTCTCTCCTCTATCTAGATGCTCTTCTGTCTTCTCCTCCCTCTGTATGGCCTTTTGTACTCTTTTCTGTGGATACCCTTCTTTCCTCTCCTCTCTCTGGATGCCCTTCTGCTCTCTCTTCTCTCTGTAGTCCATTCTGTCCTCTCCTCTCTATGGATGCCCTTCTGTCTTCTCTTCCATCTGGACGCCCTTCTGTCTTCTCCTCTTTCTGTATACCCTTCTGTTCTCTGATCTCTCTAGATGCCCTTTTGTCCCCTCCTATCTCTGTATGCCCTTCTGTTCTCTTCTCTACTTGATGCCCTTCTGTCCTCTCCTTTCTCAGGATGCCCGTCTGTGCACTTCTCCATCTGGATGCCTTCTATTTTCTCATCTTTCTGGATGCCCTTCTGTCCTCTCCTCTCTCTGAAAGCCCTTCTGGTTTCTCCTCTCTCTGGATGCCCTTCTGTTCTCGCATCTCTCTTGATGCCCTTCTGTCCTCTCCTATCTCTGGGTGTCCTTCTGTATTATCCTCCCTTTTGATGCCCTACTGGTCTCTCCTCCCTCTAGATGCCCTTCTTCACTCTCTTCTCTCTGGAAGCCCTTCTGACCTCTCCTCTACATGGATGCCATTCGGTTCTCTCATCTCACTGGATATCCTTCTGTTCTCTCCTCTCTCTAGATGACCTGTCTTCTCCTCGCTCTGGATGGCTTTCTGTTCTCTCCTCTTTCTAGATGTCCTTCTGTCCTCTATTCTCTCTGGATGCCCTTATGTTCTCTCGTCTCTCTGGATGCCCTTTGGTGCTCTCCTCTTTCTGGATGTCCTTCTGTCCTCTCCTCTCTCTGGATGATCTTCTGTCTTCTCCTCTCTCCCTATGCCCTTCTGTTCTCTCATCTCTCCCGATGCTCTTCTGTATTCTCCTCTCTCTGGATTCCTGACAATTTTCTCCTCACTCTGGATACCCTTCTGTCTTCTCCTCTCTGTAGATGCTTTTCGGTTCTCTCCTCTCACTGGATGCCATTCTGTCCTCTTCTCTCTCTGGATGCCCTTCTTTGTTCTCCTCTATTGGGATGCCCTTCTGTCCTCTTTTCTCTCTGGAGGTCTTCAGTTTTCTGCTCTTTCTGGGTGGGCTTCTGTTCTCTCCTAGTTCTGGATTCTCTCCTGTTCTCTCATCTCTCTGGATGCACTTCTGTTCTCTCTTCTCACAGGATTTCCTTCTGTCCTCTCCTCTCTCTGGATGCCCTTCTGTCTTCACCTTTCTCTGGTTGCCCTTCTGTTCTCTCCTCTCTCTCAATGTCATTTTGTTCTCTCCTCTCTCTGGATACCCTTCTGTTCTATCCTCTCTCTGGATGCACTTCTGTTCTCTCCTCTCTCTGGATGCCCTTGTGTGCTCTTCTCTCTCTGGATACACTTATGTTCTCTCCTTTCTCTGGATTCCCTTCTGTCTTCTCCTCTCTCTGGATGACCTTCTGTTCTCTTCTCTCTCTGGATACCCTTCAGTCCTCTCCTCTCTCAGCATGCCCGTCTGTCCTCTTCTCCATCTAGATTCCTTCTCTCTTCTCCTCTTTCCAGATGCCCTTTTGTTCTCTCCTATCTCTAGATGCCCTTCTGTTCTCTCCTCAATCTAGATGTCCTTTGGTCTTCTCCTCTTTCTGTATGACCTTCATTTCTATTTTCTGTGGATGCCCTTCTGCCCCCTCCTCTCTCTAGATGCCCTTTTTTCTCTTCTCTCTGGAGGTCATTCTCTCCTCTCCTCTCTCTGGGTGCCCTTCTGTCTTCTCCTATCTCCAGATGTCCTTCTGTCTTCTCCTCTTTCTGGATATCCTTCTGTTCTCTGCTCTCTCTACATGCCCTTCTCTTCTCTATTCTCTCTGGATGCCCTTATGTTCTCTCCTCTTTCTGGATGATCTTCTGTCTTCTCCGCTCTCTGAATAATGTTCTATTCTCTACTCTCCATGGATGCCTTTCTGTCTTCTCCTCTCTTTGGATGCCCAAAAGTTTTCTCCTCAGTCTGGATATCCTTCTGTCTTCCCTTCTCTCTAGATGCCCTTCTGTTTTCTTTTCTCACTGGATGCAGTTCTGTCCTTTCCTCTCACTTGATGCCCATCTGTCTTCTCCTCTCTCCTGATGCCCTTCAGTCCTCTTCTCTCTCTGGATGTCCTTCAGTCTTCTGCTCTCTCTGGATAGGCTTCTGTTCTCTCCTCTTTCTGGATTCTCTCCTGTTCTCTCATATCTCTGGATGCGCTTCTGTCCTCTTTTCTCTCGGGATGTCCTTCTGTCCTCTCCTCTCTCTTGATGCCCTTTTTTCCTCTCTTCTCTCTTGAAGGCCATTCTGTTCTCTCCTTTCTCTGGATGCCCTTCTGTCTTTTCCTATCTCCTGATGCTCTTGTGCCCTTTCTTCTCCCTGGATGCCCTTCTGTCCTCTTTTCTCTCTGGATGCCCTTCTGTTCTCTCCTCTCTCTGCAATCCCTGTTTGTCTTCTCCTCTCGCTGGATGCCCTTCTCTTCTCTCCTCTCTCTAGATGCCCTTCTGACCTCTATTCTCTCTGGATGCCCTTCTGTGCTCTCCTCTCTCTGGATGCCCTTCTCTCCTCTCCTCTCTCTGGATGCCCTTCTGTCTTCTCCTGTCTTTCTATGCCCTTCAATTTTCTCGTCTGTCCCAATGCCCTTCTGTCTTCTCCTCTCTCTGGATGCCTGAGAATTTTCTCCTCATTTAGGATATCTTTCTGTCTTCTCTTCTCTCTAGATGCCCTTCTGTTCTCTCTCACACATCACTGTGTGAATGCCTGGGTTTTCAGCCATTTGTTATTAGGGGTGTAATATTGTCATAATGGAAGACTCCTGGATATTAGAGGGCTACATCAAAGGCAGGCCTTAGTTTAGGAAAAAGCCAATTTTTGTCAGGGTATCAAGGGGCCAGTCTCCCTAGTGAGAGAAACGTGGGCAGAGCCAGGCATGCCAGGAACCTTTCTTGAGGGTGTGGAAATCCATGGGTCAGCCATAGGGGAAGTCAGGGTGGCTGGCAGCTGCTCCTGTCTTTGGCAGAATCACTTATAGATTTCCTTCAGTCTTCAGTTGATGGTAATGAACTTCAACAGGCTTCTTGATGGCAGCATCAATATGGTTCTTAACAAAACTTGTGAGACAGTTAAGGGTCCAAGGGCCAAATGACAGAAGCAATAAAATACCAACAAAGAGTCCTAGTAAACTAGGCAATAGGGTAGTAAGCCAAGGTGAAATAGAGAACCAATTTTGATACCATGACTCTTGTTCTCTGGCTCTTTTTCTTTTCTCTAAATTCTTTTTGACTTTGTCCAGGCTATTTTGGACAAGGCCTGTCTTATCAGAGTAAAAGCAACATTCTTCTCTGAGGGCTACTCAGAGACCTTCTTCCTTAAAGAAGACAAGGTCAAGTCCTCTCCTGTTCTGTAACACCACCTCAGAAAGAGAAGCCACAGAGTCCTTAAGTTCTTGTATCACTTCTCTCAAATTATTTAAATCTTTATCAATAAGAGACTGAAGATTGGGCATAATGATTATTGGAGGTGACTAGAGAAGCAATGCCAATACCTGCGCCACTAGCGCTGATTCCTAATATGTCAGACAACGTAAGGGCTGTTAGAGGCTCTCGTTTGATCCTAAGGGAAAGACCTTGATCCAGAACATTAAGAAAAGACTCTGAATTGTTAATAAAAAATGAGGGAGAATGGTAACAACTACACAATAATCTCTGGTCTTTAAAAAATTAAAATTGGAAATATATAATCTTAATCCAGTGGCACAGGCAAAATAGGTACCATTGGACGCTATGGTATATAAAAAGGTATTATTTAAAATCAATGTCTGATTACAAATAAGGACCAAATCTTGGGGGGGAGAAGCATAGAGAGCCCCAAGAGGCAGAGGCCTATGCCCAAGATGGAACTAATAGTGAAACCTCCCTCAGGTGAAGTAGCCCATAATAACAAATTGCTATTATCAGAAAAGGAGGGAGGGGAAAAAAACAGCTATTCCCTGATAAAAAAGGGGGAGTAGGCGAAAAACAAATCCAATATTCTTGACATTGATATTCACTGGTATTATGAATAGCTTCAAGGGAGGCATTTGCCAGAGGAATAATAAGGTCCGCAGAGCTAGGAGGGCCCGCAGGTATAGTGGGCTGAAATGAGGTAACCTGGGGGGAGGTGGGGAGAGGCAAAATGGCTGGAACAGTAATTCCAGGCCTGGGGACAGGCTTGGCTGGTGGCTGAGGGTGCTGTATGGCAGGATAAGGGCCCACAGCAGCAACATTTTTATTAGGGATACTCTTAAGGAGCTTAAATCTAAAGATGAGTCTCGGGTCCAAGCAGGTAAGTGTAAAGGTCGAGCACTCTCTTAGACGTAGGCACCATTCATATCCTTGGCCTGTCCAGTCTTTACTCCTCCCTACATCCATAAAGGATATAAGAAGAGGGACACGCCATTTGAATTCACACCAGGATCTAAATGGTTGGGTGGTCTTAATTCCTAGTTTATCCTGTAAATATGTAGGTAGAAACTTTCTCCTTAGGGTGATATAATCCCAGGAGGAGTGGGGTCTCCAATATGCATCACTTGTGGTTTCACAGCCCCAAGATGCACAATAATAATCAGAGCTATAGCCACATTTATAATTTTGAGAGCGACTGCAGTGGGTAGGCCCAGGGCATACATAGAGGCCAGATGGATCATTGGCCAAGGAGACTATCCTATCACAGGAATTATATCCTATAAGGTGGCCATCATAATTGGGGTTAGGTGCATCAACCAGCTGACTTTGGGGCCAATAATTGGAGGGGGTTCCCCAGTCTGCACTGGCTCCCAGGGCAAGAGCACAAAGATCCATCTCCAGAGAGGGCCATGAAGGCTGGGTTCCAAGGGAAGAGCTGGAATTAACAAGGTCTCCTGCTTTGTTTATTATGACCCAAGTAAAATTATAAATCTGGTATAGGGAATGCTGGGTTTTGATATTCACATTTGGATAAATCTGAAGTGTGAGCAGGAGGAGCAGGAGGAGCAAGGCAACTGGATGCATTTTTCTGAAAGGAAGCACAGTTAAGAACCATTCTCAGGGGATATCCCTGGGTTAGAGTTAGCCAACTTCACCAGTCTTTCTGATAGCCATCTGGTGTTTTGTTCCTTGGAATCATATATACACATGTGCCCTTTTCCCCAGATAAGGACTATGTCAGGACCATTCCACTTATATGTCAATGGATCTTTCCACATGACTTTGGCATAGGAGTCTGCTGTAGTAGGGTGCCAGAATCTGTCTGCGGCAGACTTCCTTTTTTCATCAAGGGTAAAAAAAATTGAGAACAAATAGTGCATGATTTAACAAGATTTTATGATTCCTCTTTTGGGGGTATAAAATGCCCCTTGAATGTTGTAATTTTAAGAGCATGTTCTTTAAGGTCTGATGTGCCCTTTCTACAATGCCCTGTCCTTGGGGTTTATATGGGATACCAGTAACATGTTTAATATTACTCTGGGCACAGAAGAGTTTGAAGGAGGCGCTGGTATATCCAGGGCCATTATCAGTCTTAAGTATCTTAGGTATGGGCATAAAGGCAAGGCAGAAAAAAATCACATGACTAATAACATTTTTGCTAGCCTCACCAGATTGAAGTGAGGCGCAAAGAAAACCACTGAAGGTATCAATAGAAACATGTATATATTTAAGCTTACCAAAAGGGGCAAAATGAGTAACATCCATTTGCCATATCTCTCTTGGGGTGAAGCCATGAGGGTTCACCCCCAAATGTAACTCAGATAGGAGGGTGAGACATCCCTGGCACTGACACACTATCTGGTGTGCCTGTTCTCTGGTAATAGAGAACATCTGTCGGAGGGTCTGGGCATTTAAATTATGTAATTGGTGGGCCTTTTGTGCCTGTTGTACAAAATCAGAAGGCAGGGCCAAGGTCGCCAAGGTAAATGGAGACCCTCGGGTGTCCCTATCAACGAGGTCATTTCCCTTGGTTAGGGGTCCAGGAAGACCAGAGTGGGCACGTATGTGACCCACAAAGAATGGATGGGATCTAGCTAAAATTATCTCCTGAAGCTCAGAAAAGAGGAGGGAAGCATTGGTAGATGGCCTTGTAAAGGGAATGGTCTCTAACAGAGGCACTGATTGAGCTAGATGTGCACTGTCAGTAAAAAGATTAAAGGCACAATCTGGGAACATCTTAAAGACTTGAATAGAGGAACCAATTCTACCAACTGTGCTGAGGAAAATTTGGTCTGAAACTTAGAGACCTGTCCACATATATTAAAGCCTGCAACCCCAAAGGAGGATCCATCTGTAAAAATCAGTGGTGCTTGAGGAATGGGGATGTTCTTAGTCACTTTAGGGAAGACCACCGCTTGGTGTTCAAGGAACTGGATAAGTTTGTCAGAGGGAGAGTGGTTATCTATCTTTCCCTGAAATGAAATACAGTTAATAGCCCATTCATCTGATGTCTGAAGTAGCCACCAAACTTGAGCGGCATCATAGGGAATGCTGACAAGGTCAGGGTCTCTACCAAAGAGCTTCAGGGAGGTCTCTCTTCCCATCCTCATGATCTGCGCCACCAAGGCAGGATAAACAGGTAGCACTTTAGGAGGGGTGGTGGGCAAATGAAGCCAATACAAAGTTTTAGTCTGTTACAACAATCCCATGGGGGCAAACATGGTGTGAAGAACCAATAGCCATAAGGGGGAGGTTGGAGAATAATAGGTAACAATCTGTTGTTGAATGGCTTTCTCCACGAGCTTAAGGGCGGAGGTGGCCCCAGGGGTTAAGGCACGGAGGGAGGAGGGGTCAGAATCTCCTCGAAGAATATCAAATAGAGGCTTAAGTTCTCCAGTTGTTAATTTTAGATAGGGGCACAACCAATTTATGTCTCCCAAGAGACGTTGAAAGTCATTAAGTGTTTGTAAGGAATCTTTTCTAAGTTCAATGTTTTGAGAGAGAACCTTAGACGGGTGAAGCTCAAAACCCAATAATAAATGTGGGGGCTGTTGCTGGATCTTCTCAGGGGCAATCTGCAGCCCAAGGCCTTGGAGGGCAGTTACCAACTCCTGGCCCACCCTGGGCAAGGTGGTCTCGTCAGGGTTAGCCAGAAGAATGTCATCCATATAATGGACAATATATAACTCAGGGTATTTAAGGCGAAAAAGGTCAATGGCCTGGGCCACAAACTTTTTTTGGGGGGGGAACTATTGGCCCTGCCTTGAGGTAGGACCCTCCACTAAATTCATGGAGATGGCCCAATGCAATTAACAACAGGAAGGCTACAGGCAAAACGTTTACAATCCTCTGGGTGTAAGGGGATGCAGAAAAAACAATCTTTCAAATCAATAACCATCTTATTGTAACTCTTAGGTATTGCCACGGGGGAGGGGAGGCCAGGCTGGAGGGCTCCCATTGGGACCATAGTCTTATTAATTTCTCTGAGGTCCTGGAGCAGTCTCCATTTGCCCCCTTTCTATTGTATCACAAAATGGGTGTATTCCAAGAGGAGATGGAGGGTTCAGTTTGGCCAGCATCTAATTTTTTCTGCACTAACTGCATGGCCGCTAAAAGTTTATGTTGAGGGAGGGACCATTGGTCGAATCAGACAGGAGAATCTGACTTACAGGTGATTTTATCTGTCTTGCATGCAGGGGGAGCAATGGTCCTTAAGAAAAATTTGAATCATAACCTAGTCCTGAGCATGAGGTCTTTGGTGTAACAGCAATTGGGGTGGGGATGCCTTGGTTGCACCTGCCAAAGCCTTGTCCAGGGATGAACCCATGGTCCAGCATCTGGGGGGTAACAACTGCAGAGGGGCTAAACATAAGAACTCCCATTTGACTCAATATATCTCGACCCCATAAGTTTATAGCGAGGCCAGGTACAATGAATGGTCTAACATGTCCAGTATTACCCTCAGGATTCTCCCAAGTGAGCAACTGGGAGCTTTGAAGGGTGTTGGTGGACTGGCCAATGCCTTGAAGGTGAGTTAAAGAAGGCTGACAGGGCCAAGAGGAGGGCCAAGAGGCCTGTGAAATAACTCTGGAGTCTGTTCCTGAGTCAAGTATGCCCTCAAAGTTTTTGCCATTAAGTTTCAGTTTTAATTGTGAGCACTCTTGTGAGAGTCTTTAGACCCAATAGACATCAGAAAACTCAGGGGTGGAAGCACCCCGGGATGGGCCCAAGGAAGGTGTGGAGGTGTCTACTAGAAGGGGAAAGGCCTGTGCAAGGCACTGTCCCTGGCGAATGTGAAGGGGCCCTTTAGAACTAGTGGCCAATACTTTAATTTCTCCAGAGTAATCATTATCAACGATTGAAGGAAAAATGGTAATGCCTTGGAGTGTGGCAGATGCTCTGCCCAAGATAAGATAATAAGTCTGGGGTGGGGGATGCCCAAAGACACCATTAGGGATCATCTCAACTCCTCCTCCAGCTTCTAATATTGTATTGGAAGAGGCACAGAGGTCCAATCTTGCACTCCCTGGGGTAGCCCTACAGAGGGCTGTGGCTGGTTTGGGAGCTGTTGATGGAAGGTTTGATGTGCCCCTGCCTGGCTGTTTCCCGAGGCTGGCAGGAAGGAGACTGGCTAAGGGATCTGAGTCTGGCTCCACATCCCGTTTCCCTGAAGGGGATGGAGGGGTTGGCCAAAATATCAGTTTTGGAACAGCAGGCAGTAGCCCAATATTTGCCTAGCCTGCAGCGAGGTCAAGGGGTCATTGGAAGTGAACGCTCTCCCTTCCATTGAGGTGGGGGCTGAGCCATGGGTTTACCCTGAGGGCACTGTTTAGCAAAATGGCCCAGGTGACCACATCTAAAACAGGTGGATATGTTTGCCCCACCACTAGTAGCTGTAGTGGCCGCTCCCACAGCCAGATTGATGGCTTGTGAGACCTTTTGGGCAAGGGATCTACATCCTTGCAGATATGAATCATCTCATTCAAATCTTTATTTTTATATTTCCCTCGAAGGGCACCCTACAGGCAGAGTTAGCATTTTCATAAGCAAGCTGCTGAAGAAATTTATTGTCTCCCTGGCCAGGTCCCAAGGATCTCTCAGCTGCCTCCAGGAGGTGGGCAACAAATTCTCAAAATTCTTCTTGATTGCCCTGAATGATCTTGATCAAGGGGGAAAGGACAGAGCCTTTCATGGGAATGGCTCTTCAGGCACTCATAGCTGCTGAGGAAGACTGAGCCAAGAGACCCCAAGAAATTTTTTGCTGTATTTGGTTAGAGGCATATTTCCCTCAACCTAGGAGTTTATCAATGTCCATTTATTGGAGGGTGAGCATGAGCTTGAGAGATTGACTTGTGCCTGAGACCTGCAACGATCTGCCCAATCAGCCTGCCAGGAGAGAAATTGTCCCCGAGTTAATATGGCCTGGGCAACTGTCAACCACTCATTGGGTGTTAAATATCCACCTGCCCCAAGGCTTTCAAGAAGGGAAAGAGTGAAGGGACCATTGGGCCCATAATTCCTAACAGCCGAATTTAATTTTTCTAACTGTTTAAAGCGGAGATTTTAAAAGATTGTAGGATTCTCCATAGGGCACACATTTTCATTTTCTGTCATGGCTCTGCCCTCATTCCTGCTTCCACCTTCTGGCTCTGTCTCATCCTCATCTCCAGAAGACGGCCTCTCTCCCCAATTGGGGGCAAGAAGGCTGGGAAGGTTTATGAGAGGACCATGAAGAGGAAGGGGGCATGGGGCATGAGGAGGAAGAAGGAGTGGCAGTCATGTAGCTGTATGAATGCTGAGCACTACACCAGGAAGGGGGAGGGAGTGATGGGGTCTGTGAGGAGCTAAAATCAGGAGCTGCAGGTGTCTGAGGAGGGATACCCTGAGAGCAAGTGACAGGGAAAACCAAACATTAAGAGTCCTGCGCAGGGGAGGAGGAACAAAGGGCTGAGAGCCATGAAATTTGCTCCTGAAGGTGGAGGATGTCTGCCAATTCATAGACCTGAGAAGAAAGGCAGGTCTTCATGTCAGAGAGAGAAACAGACAGGGTAGCAGGGAAAGTCAAAACCGTAGATGTAGGAAGTGATGTGGAGACCGAGGGAACTGGCATTAGTGTGGGAACGGCTGTAGTGCCAGAATCCAAAGGCTCTGATTCAGAAGTGCTGGCTGTGGCGGGAAAGGTGGGGGCAGGGCGCACTGAGGCTGAGGCTGGAGGGGTGAAGGAAGAGAAAAAGCAAGTCGGGCGGGAAGGGGGAAAGTGCTGTGTATCAGCTGTGGCAGCTGCGGGAGATGGAGGTAGGGGTGGCGGGAACTCCAAGAGGCTGGGGAAGGCGAGCATAGAGGCGGGGGCTTCTGAAGAACAGGATTACAGCAGGAAGTTTGAGAATGAGAGATATAAGGGTTGCCAGTGGCTAAAGGCACTTACTGTGTGGGCAAAGGAGCAGTGGAAACAGATCTATGACAAGGGCGCACAGGCGAGGCCAGGGTTGAGGAATCCAAACCTGACAAATCAGGATAAATATGAGGAGAATCAGATGAGGAGGGAAGCTGAGACTCATGAGGCATATCAATAAATGTAAAAGGAACAGAACCTGAGATGTCGGGCATAAGAAACAGGCAGAGACAGGACACGATTGTGATAAGCAGTATTCTGCGACCGACAAGAGCTGGCGTTTACCTGGGTTTCTGTCAGCATCCTCAATAATGTCCCTAATAATACCCCAAAATGAGAAAATTGTTGGATTAACTGCACCATCACCTTCACATTTAATTTTTATTTAGTTCATGACCCAACATTTGCCACTTCTTAGGGTGTATGATAGGACCATCAATCATGAACCAAGGACACTGTTCATCAATAAACACAAAGATACTTATAAGATCTTTTTTCTTAACCCTAATTCCTCTCTCTCTGAGACTTTGTTTGAGGTCCTTTATGAAGGTCGCCTCCTTCGACAGTGAATGGCCCATTCTTATGGGACGGAATGAAAATGAAGCTTACCCCGAGGAAAGCAGGTCACAGGCTATGATTCTGTCTCATTCAATCATGCTTTAAGTCTATAAGTCTATCTGTAACTGTCAAGCAGAACCTTGTGGTTGCTAGGGAGATGAAGCTGCAGGGGACATAACTACCAAGCAGGACCTTGTGGTTGCCAGGGAGATGAAGCTGAAGGGGACATTGTGCAGTTTGGTAGAGGTAAGGATAAGGGTAAGAGGCGAGGTTCCTGGCTTCTGAAAGTACACAACATAAATGTCCTTCCCGCTGTCCACCACAGACACCTCCTTCCCACTGTCCAGCACAGGGAGGTCCTCTCTACTGTCCATCAAAGTGATGTCCTTTCCACTGTCCACCACAGGGACATCCTCCCCACTTTCCACAACAGGGATATTCTTTCCACTGTCCACAACAGGGACGTCCTACCCATGTCTACCACAAGGAGGTACTCTCAAATCTCCACCACAGGTAGGTCATCTCCACTGACCACAGAGGGACATAAAATCAACTGTCCATCACAGAAATATACTCCCCACTGTCCACAACAGTGATGTCTTTCCCACTGTACACCACAGAGACGTTCTACCCACTGCCCTCCACAGGGACATCCTACCCACTGTCTACCACAGGGATTTCCTTCCCACTGTCCACCAAAGTGAAGTTCTTCCTACTGTCCACCAAAGGTACATCTTTCAACTGTCCACCACAGAGACATCCTCCCCACTGTCCATCACAGGGACATCCTCCCCACTGACCACAACAAGGACATCCTTCATACAGTCCACCATAGAGAATTCCTCATTGTTGTCCACCAAAGGGACGTCCTTTCCACTGTCCACCAGAGAGACATCCTCCAAATTGTCCACCACAGTGACATCCTTTTCACCGTTCACCACTGTGACATCTTACCCACTTTGCACAACAGGGACATTTTCCTGTGCACAACAGGGATATCCTCACCATTGTGCACCACAGGGATATCCTCCTTTGCACACCAGGGATGTCAGCAACACCCTCTACCCAGAGTTATCCTCTGCACACCCTAGGACAGGGATATCCTCCCCACTATCCACCAAAGAAACGTCTTTCCCACTATTCTCCACAGGGATGTCATCCCAAATGTCCAACACAGGAAAGTCCTCTTCACTGTGCACCACAGGGATGTCCTTCCCCCTGTCCACCACAGGGATGTCCTTCCCACTGTCCACAACAGGGATGTTCTTTCCACTGTTCACCACAAGGAGGTCCTTCCCAATATCGACAACAGGGACGTCCTTCTAAGTGTCCAGCACAGGACCATACTACATACTGTCTACCACAGGGACGTACTACCCACTGTCTACAACAAAGAGGTCCTCTCCACAGTCCATCACAGAGACGTCATTTCAATGGTCCACCAGAGAAATATTCTTTCCACTGTCCACAACAGGGACCTCCTTACCAATGTCCACCAAAGGGAGGTCCTCTCTACTGTCCATAAAAGAGATGTCCTTTCCACAATCCACCACAGGGACATCCTTCCCACTGTCCACAAAAGATGTGTCCTCCCCACTGTCCACCACAGTTAGGTCCTCCCAACTGTCAACCATAGGGACGGTTTTTTCCATGGTCCACAAAACAGATTCCCTTCCCACTGTACACCACAGGGATATCCTCCTGTTTCCTACAAGGACATCCTTACCACTGTCCACAACATGGTTGTCCTCAACAATATGCACTACAGGAAAGTCCCCACCGCCGGCCACCACACGAATATCCTCTGCACTGTAAACCACAGGGACATCCTACTCACTGTCCACCACAGGCAGGTCCTCCCCTCTGTCCACCACAGGGACATCCTTCTGTCTGTCCACCACAATGATGTCCTCTCCACTGTCCTCCAAACAGACGTCCTTCCCACTGTCGACCACAAGGACGTCATTTCAACTTTCCACCGAAGGGAAGACCTCTTCACTGTCCACCACAGGAATGTCCTTCCCACTGTACACAACAGGGACATCCTCCTGTGCACAACAGGGATGTTCTTACCACTGTCCAACCCAGAGATGTCTTCTGCACTCCCCACTACAAGGACATCCTTTTCACTGTCCACCAAAGAGACATTCTCTTGTGCACCACAGGAGCATTGTCCTTACTGTCCACAAGGCTGTCATCCACACTGTCCACCACAGTGACATCCTCTCAACTCTCCAACACAGGGACATCCTCCCAACTGTCCACAACATGGATATCCTTTCAACTATCAAACACAGGAAAGTCCTTCACACTGTAAACAACAGGGACATCCTCCCCACTGTCCACCACAGGGATGTCCTTCCCACTTTCCACCTAAGTGACTTCCTCCCCTCTGTCCACAAGAGGGACATTCTTCCCACAGTTCACCACAAGGAGGTCTTTCCAAATGTCCACAACAGAGATGTTTTTCCCACAGTCAACAACATAAATGTCCTTTCCACTGTCCACCACACGGACCTCCTTCCCACTGTTCACCACAGGGAGGTGCTTTCTACTGTCCATCAAAGTGATGTAGTTTCCACTGTCAACCACAGGGACGCCCTCCCCACTGTCCAAAACAGGGATGTTCTTTCTACTGTCTAACACAGGGACATCCTGCCCATTGTCCACCACAGGACCATACTACACACTGTCTACCACAGTGACGTACTACCCACTGTCTACCACAAAGAGGTCCTCTCCACTGTCCACCACAGAGACGTCATTTCAATGGTCCACCACAGAAACATTCTCCCCACTGTCCACAACACAGACCTCCATCCCAATGTCCACCAAAGGGAGGTCCTCTCTACTGTCCATTAAAGTGATGTCCTTTCCACAATCCACCACAGGGACGTCCTACCCAATGTCCACAAAAGATGTGTCCTCCCCACTCTCCACCACAGTTAGGTCCTCCCAACTGTCAACCACAGGGATGTTTTTTTTCCCACGGTCCACAAAATAGATGCCCTTCCCACTTTACACCACAGGGATATCCTCCTGTGTCCTACAAGGACATCCTTACCACTGTCTACAACATGGTTGTCCTCAACAATATGCACTACAGGTAAGTCCTCACCGCCGGCCACCACACAAACATCCTTTGCGCTGTAAACCACAGGGACATCCTACCCACTGTCCACCACAGGCAGGTCCTCCCCTCAGTCCACCACAGGGACATTCTTCTGTCTGTTCACCACAATGATGTTCTCTCCACTGTCCTCCAAACGGACATCCTTCCCACTGTCGACCACAAGGACGTCATTTCAACTTTCCACCGAAGAGAAGACCTCTTCACTGTCCACCACAGGGATGTCCTTCCCACTGTACACAACAGGGACATCCTCCTGTGCACAACAGGGATGTTCTTACCACTGTCCAACCCAGAGATGTCTTCTGCACTGCCCAATACAAGGACATCCTTTTCACTGTCCACCAAAGAGACATTCTCTTGTGCACTATAAGAGCATTGTCCTTACTGTCCACAAGGCCATCATCCACACTGTCCACCACAGGGAAATCCTCTCAACTCTCCAACACAGGGACACCCTCCCAACTGTCCACAACGTGGATGTCCTCTCAACTATCAAACAGAGCGAAGTACTTCCCACTGTAAACAACAGGGACATCCTCCCCACTGTGCACCACAGGGACATCCACCTGTGCACAACACGGATATCCTAACCACTGTCTACCACAGGGATGTCCTCCCAACTGTCTACAACAGGGATGTCCTTCCCATTCTACACCACATGGACATCCTCTAGTTGTCCAAAAAAAGAACTTTCTTCCCACTGTTTACCACAGGGACCTCTGCCTAACTGTCCACCACATAAATATGCTCCCAACTGTCCACTACAGAAAATCCATCCCACTGTACACAACAAGGATATACTCCCCACCTTCCTTCAAAAGGATGTTCATCCCAATGTTCACAACAGAAATGTCCTACACATGGTCCACCACAGGGATATCCTCCCAACTCTCCACCACAAGGAGTTCCTCCCAACCGTCCACCACAGGGACCTTCTTCCCACTGTCCACCAAAGGGACATCCTTCCTACTATCCACAACACAGACATCTTCCCCACTGTCCACCACATGGACATTCTTCCCACGGTCCACCACAGGGATGTCCTACCCCACAGTCCACCAGAGTGTGGTCCTCCCCACTGTCCACCACAAGGACATCCTCCTGTGCAAAAGAGGGCTGTCCTCACTATTGTACACCACAGGGACATATTTTGCATTGTCCACCACAGGGACGTCATTCCTACTGTCCAAAAAAGTGAGGTTCTCCCTGCTGTCCACCACAGGAGCATCCTGACCACTTTCCATGACAGGGTCGTCCTCACCACTGTCCACCATGTTTATGTCCTTCCCATTGTTCACTAGAGGGACATCTTCCCCAATGTGCACAAAAGAAACATCTTTTTACTGTCCACCACAGGGATGTCCTTCCCACTGTCCACGACAGAGAGCACCTCCCTGCTCTCCACCAAAGGGACAGTCTTCCCACTGTCTACCATAGAACGTCCTTTCCACTGTCCACCACATGTATATCCTCTCCACTGTCCACCAGAGGGGAAAATCCTTCCCACTGTACACCACATGGAGTTCCTCCCTAATGACCACCAGAGGGACATCATTCCTACTGTTCACCACAAGGAGGTCTTCCCCAATGTCCACAAGAGGGACATCCTTCTCACAGTCCGCAATATATATTTCCTTCCAATATCAACCACAGAGACCTCCTTCTCACTGTCCACCACAGGGAAGTGCTCTATACTGTCCACCACAGGTATGTCCCTTATACTGTCCACAACAGTGATGTCCTCTGCCCTGTCCACAACAGGCATATCATTTCCATGGTCCACCACAGGGATTTCCTTTCCACTGTTCACCAAAGTGACGTCCTCCACACTGTCCACAACAGGCATGTCCTTCCCACTGTCCAGCAAAGAAAGGTACACCCTGCTGTCCACAACAGGAACGTACTTCCCAATGTTCACTAAATGATATCCTCCCCTATGTCCACCAGAGAGACGTCCTTCCCACTGTTCACCACATGGTTTTCTCCCCACTGTCCACGCGAGGGACATGCTTCCCATGGTCCACCACACAAAAGTCCTTCCAAATGTCCACAACATAGATGTCCTTCCCACAATCCAAAACAAATATGTCCTTCCCCACTGTCCAATACATAGACCTACTTCCCACTGTGCACAACAGAAAGATCCTTTCTACTCTTCATAAGAGGAATGTCCTTACCACTATTCACCTAAGTGACGTCCTCCCCTCTGTCCACAAGAGGGACATTCTTCTCAGAGTTCACTAGAAGAGGTCTTTCCCAATGTCCACAACAGAGATATTCTTCCCACAGTTTACAACATAAATGTCCTTCCCACTGTCCACCACAGGGAGGTCTTCTCTACTGTCCATCTAAGTGATGTCCTTTCCACTGTCCACCACAGGGATTTCCTCTCAATTGTCCACACCAGGCATGTCCTTCCCCCTGTCCTCCACAGAAATGTACACCCTGATGTCCACAACGGGAACGTACTTCCCAATGTCCACTAAATGATGTCCTTTCCTATGTCCACCACAGAGACATTCTTAAACTGTCCACCACATGGTGTTTCTCCCTACTGTCCATGAGAAGGACATGATTTCCACTGTTCAGCACTCGGAGGTCGTTCCCAATGTCCACAACATTGACCTCCTTGCCACAATCCACAACATAAATATCCTCCCCACTGTCCAACACATGGACCTTCTTCTCACTGTTCACCACAGAAAGGTCCTCTCTACTGTCCACCACATGGATGTTCTTACCACTGTCCAAAACAGTGACATCCTCCCCACTGTCCACAACAGTGATGTCCTTCCCACTGTCCAGAAAAGAAAGGTCTTCCCCACTGACCACCACAGGGATGTCCTTCTCACGGTCCACCTAAATGATGTCCTCACCTCTGTCCACAAGAGGGACATTCTTCCCAAAGTTCACCACAAGGAGGTCTTTCCTAATGTCCACAACAGAGGCATTCTTCCACAGTCCACAACATAAAAGTCCTTCCCACTGTCCACCACAGGGACCTCCTTTTCACTGTCCGCCACAGTGACGTCCTCCCCAGTATCCACCACAGGAACATGCTACCCACTGTCCATCAGAGATATGTCCTACCTGCTGTCCACCACTGTTACATCCTTTCCACTTTCCACCATTAGGAGGTCCTCTCCACTGTCCACCACAGAAAAATCCTTTCCACTGTTCACCACAGGGGCGTCCTTCCTAAGATCCATGACTGGGAGCTCCTCACCACTGTCCACAACAGGGACGTCCTTTCCACTGTCCACCACAGAAACATACTCATCACTGTCTATCACAGGGACATCTTTACCACTGTCCAACACAGAGAAGTCCTCCCTGCTGTCCACCACAAGGACGTCCTTCACACTGTCCACCACAGGGTGAACCTCACCACTGTCTACAACAGGGACGTCCTACCCATTGTACACCACATGGACATCCTTTCACTGTCCACAAAAAGGACTTCCTTCCCACTGTTTACCACAGGGACCTCTGCCTAACTGTCCACCACACAAATATGCTCCCGACTGTCCACTACAGAAACATCCATCCCACTGTACACAACAGGGAATTGCTCCCCACTGTCTTTCACAAGGACGTCCATCACAGTGTCCACAACAGAATGGTCCTACCCACTGTCCACCACAGGGACATCTTCCAAACTGTCCACCCCAAGGAGTTCTTCACCAACAGTCCACCACAGGATCATTCTTCCCACTGTCCACCACAGGGACATCCTCCTGTGTACTACAAGGACATCCTTACCACTCTGTCCACAGCATGGTTGTCCTCAACAATATGCACTACATGGAAGTTATCACCACAGTCCACCACAAGAATATCCTCTGCACTGTAAACCACAGGGACATCCTACCCACTGTCCACCACAGGGAGGTCCTCCCCTCTGTCTACCACAGGGACAAACTTCTGCCTGTCCACCACATTGTTGTCCTCAACACTGTCCTCCAAAGGGACGTTCTTCCCACAGTCGACCACAAGGATGACATTTCAATGGTCCATCACAGGGAAGTCCTCTTCACTGTCCACTACAGGGATGTCCTTTCCACTGTACACCACAGGGACATCCTCCTGTGCACAACAGGGATGTTTTTACCATTGTCTACCCCAGAGATGTCTTCTGCACTCCCCACTACAAGGACATCATTCTCACTGTCCACCAAAGATACATTCTCTTGTGCACCACCAGAGCGTTGTTCTTATTGTCCACAAGGCCATCATCCACACTGTCTACTACAGTGAAATTCTCTCAACTCTCCAACACAGGGACATCCTCCTAACTGTCCACAACACGGATGTCCTCCCAACTATCAAACACAGCGAATCTTTCCCACTGAAAACAACAGGGACATCCTCCCCACTGTGCAACCCAGGGACATCTACCTGTGCACAACAGGGATGTCCTAACCACTGTCCACAACAGATATGTCCTCCGCACTCTCCACCATATGGACATCCTTCCAACTATGCAACACAGAGATATTCTCCAGTGCACCACAGTAATATTCTCCCCACTGTCCATCACAGGGAAATATTCCCCACCGTCCACCACTTGGATTTGCTCCCCACTGTCTACAACAGTGATATCCTTCCCACTATTCAAACTAGAAAAGTCCTCCCCGCTGTCCACCAAGACAACATCCTTAAGACTGTCCACTTCAGTGATATCCTCTCCTCAGATCATAACAGGGATATCCTTCCCACTGTCCATCACAAGTAGGTCCTCCCCACTGTCCACCAGAGGCACACCCTTCCCACTGTCCACCACAAAGAGGTCTCTCCCAATGTCCACAACAGGGATGTGCTCCCCACTGTCCACAACTTATATGTCCTTTCCACTGTCCACCACAGGGACCTCCTTACCTCTGTGCACCACAGGGTAGTCCTCTCTACTGTCCACCACAAGGATGTCTTTTCCACTGTCTACCAGATTGACGTCCTCACCACTATTTACAACAAACATGTATATACCACTGTCCACCACAGAAACATTCTCTCCACTGTCCACCACAGGGAGGTCCTCCCAACTGTAAATCACAGGGATGTCCTTTCAACTGTTCACCATAGAGATGTCCTTCCCAATATCCACCACAGGGACATCCTCCTGTGTACAACAAGGACATACTTACCACTGTACACAACATGGTTGTCCTCTCCAATGTCTACTACAGGGACGTCCTCACCACTGTCCATAAAATGAATATCCTCCACACTGTAAACCACAGGGACATCCTACACATTGTCAACTACAGGGAGGTCCTCCCCACTGTCCACAACAGGAACATTCTTCTGCCTGTCCACCACAGTGATGTCCTCCCCACTGTACATCTCAGGGACATCCTCCTGTGCACAACAGGGATGTTCTTACCACTGTACTCCCCAGAGATGTCCTCTGAACTCCCCACTACAAGGACACCCTTCTCACTGTCCACCAAAGAGACATTCTCTTGTGCACCACAGGAACTTTGTTCTTACTACAATCTACAAGGCTGTCTTCTGCGCTATCCAACACACTCCTCATCATTGTCCATCACTGGACATACTTTTCACTGTCAACCTAAGAGAGGTCCTCCCAGCTGTCCACCACAGTGACGTCCTTCCAACTGTCCACAACAATAAATTCCTCCCCACTGTCCAAAACAGGGATGTCCTCCCCACTGTCCACCATATGGAGGTACTACCCACTAGCCATCACAGGGAGGTCCTTCCTACTGTCAACCATAGAGAGGTCCTCCCAGCTGTCCAAAACAGGAACAACCTTCTCACTGTTCACCACAAGGACATCCTCCCCACTGTGCACCACAGGGACATCCTCCTGTGCACAACAGTGATGTCCTCACCCTTGTGCACCACAGGAACATCTGCCTTTGCACACCAGGAATGTACTCACTACAGTTTACCCCAGAGACGTCCTCTGCACACTCCAAGGCAAGGACATCATATCCAATGTCCACCAAAGGACGTTCTCCTTTGCACCAGAGAAACTTCCTCAACACTCTCCACCAAAGGATGTCCTCCCCATTTTCCACCAAAAAACGTATTCCCCAAAGTCCACTAAAGAGAAGTCCTTTCCACTGTCCACAACAGGGACGTCCTTCCCACTGTCCACAACAGAGAGTTCCTCCCAGCTCTCCACCACAGGGATGTCCTTCTCACTGTTCATCACAAGGACATCCTCCCAACTGTGCACAACAAGGACATCCTCCCGTGCACAACAGGGATGTCCTCACCCTTGTGCACCACAGGAACATCTTCCTGTGCACACCATGGATGTCCTCACCACTGTCTACCCCCAGAGATGTTCTCCGCACAATCCTTGACAGGGACATCATTCCCAATGTCTACCAAAGGGACATTCTCCTTTGCCCCAGAGAAACATCATCACCACTGTCCACCACAAGACATCCTGACCACTGTCCACCACAGGGACATACTCACCACTGTCCAACTAAGGGAAGTCCTCTCCACTGTTTACAGAAGGGACGTCCTTGCAACTATCCACCACAGGGGGTCCTTCCCACTGTCCACCAGAAAGACATCCTTCCAACTGTTTACCACAGGGACTTATTCCCCAGTGTCAACCAAAGGCACGTCCTCCCCACTTTTCACCAGAGGGATGTTTTCCACATGGTCCAACACAGGGGTGTCCTCACCAAGGTCCACTACAGAGACATTCTTCCTAATGTCCACCACCCTTTTGTCCTCTCTTCTCTATGGATAGCCTTCTATTCTCTCTTCTTTCTGGATGACCTTCTGTTCTCTCCTCTCTCTGGATGCCCTTCTGTATTCTCCTCTCTCCGGATGCCCTTCTGTTCTCTCCTCTCTCTGGATGCCCTTCTGACTTCTCCTCTCTATGGATGCCCTTCTATCCTCTCCTCTCTCTGGATGCCCTTATGTCTTCTCCTCTCTCTGAATGCCCGATATTCTTTCCTCTCTCGGGATTCCCTTCTTCCCTCTCCTCTCTCTGGATGCCCTTCTTTCTTCTCTCTCTGGATCCCCTTCTGTCCTCTCCTCTCTCTGGATGCCCTTCTGTCTTCTCATCTCTCCCTATGCCCTTCTGTTCACTCGGCTCTCTGGTTTCCCTTCTGTCTTCTCCTCTCTCTTGATGCTGTTCTGTTCTCTCTTCTCTCCACATGCCCTTCTATCTTCTCCTCTCTCTGGATGCCCTTCTGCTGTCTCCTCTCTCTGGATGCCCTTCTGCTGTCTCCTTTCTCTGGATGCCCTTCTGTTCTCTCCTCTCTCTGTATGCCTTTCTGTTCTCTCCTCTCACTGGATGCCCTACTGTCTTCTTCTCTCTCTGGATGCCCTTCTGTTCACTCCTTTCTCTGAATTCCCTTATGTTCTCCCCTCTCTGTGGATATGTTTCTGTCTTCTCCTCTCTCTGGTTGCCCTTCTGTTCTCTCCTCTCCGTGGATGCCCTTCTGTTCTCTCCTCTCCCTGGATGCCCTTCTGTCCTCTCCTCTCCATTGATGCCTTACTGACTTCTCCTCTCTCTTGAAGGCTTTCATTTCTCTCCTCTCTCTGGATCCATTCTGTCCTTTCCTCTCTCTGGATGCCCTTCTTCACTCTGCTTTCTCTGGATGCCCTTCTGTTCTCTCCTCTTTCTGGATGCCCTTGTGTCCTCCTCTATGTCTGGATGCCCTTCTGCTATCTCCTCTCCCTTAATGCCCTCTGTTCTCTCCTCTCTCTGGATTTTCTTCTATCTTCTCCTCTCTCTTGATGCCCTTCTGTTCTCTCTTCTTTCTGGATGCTCTTCTGTTCTCTCCTCTCTCTGGATTCCCTTCTGTCTTCTCCTCTGTCCGGATGCCTTTTAGCTCTCTTCTCTCTCTGGATGCCCTTCTGTTCTCTCCTCTCTACCTATGCCCTTCTGTTCTCTAGTCTCTCTGGCTTCCCGTCTGTCTTCTCCTCTCTCTGGATGCCGTTCTGTTCTCTCCTCTCTCCAGATGCCCTTCTGTCTTCTCCTCTCCCTTGATACCCTTCTGCTCTCACCTCTGTCTTTATACACTTCTGTTCTCTCCTCTCTCCGGATGCCCTACTGTCTTCTTCTCTCTCTGGGTGCCCTTCTAATCTCTCTTCTCTCTGGATGCCCTTATGTTCTTTCCTGTCTCTGGATGTTCTTCTGTCTTCTCTGCTCTCTGGATGCCCTTTGTTCTCTCCTTCCTCTGGATGCCCTTCTGTCCTCTCATCTCTCTGGATGCTCTTCTGTCTTCTCCTCTCTCCCTATGCCCTTCTGTTCTCTAGTCTCTCTGGCTTCCCTTCTGTCTTCTCCTCTCTCTGGATGCTGTTCTGTTCTCTCCTGTCTCCGGATGCCCTTCTGTCTTCTCCTCTCCCTGGATAACCTTCTGCTCTCTAATCTGTTTGTATGCACCTATGTTCTCTCCTCTCTCCGGATGCCCTACTGTCTTCTTCTCTCTCTGGGTGCCCTTCTGCTCTCTCTTCTCTCTGGATGCCATTATGGCCTTTTCTGTCTCTGGATGTTCTTCTGTCTTCTCTGCTCTCTGGACAGTGTTTTATTCTCTATTCTCCATGGATGCCCTTCTGTTTCCTCTGCTCTATGAATGTCCTTCTGTTCTCCCCTCTCTGTGGAAGTGTTTCTGTCTTCTGCTCTCTCTGGATGCCCTTCTGTTCTCTCCTCTGTCTGGATGCC
The DNA here is from genome assembly GCF_011762505.2 of Arvicanthis niloticus. Classification (NCBI taxonomy): domain Eukaryota; kingdom Metazoa; phylum Chordata; class Mammalia; order Rodentia; family Muridae; genus Arvicanthis; species Arvicanthis niloticus. Next base: position 1,894 of record NW_023046421.1, on the reverse strand, counting down.
CTTCTGTCTTCTCCTCTCCATGGATGCCTTTAATTCTTCTCTCTCTTGCTGGCTTTCTGTTCTCTCCTCTCTCCTCTCTGGATACATTCTGTCCTCTCCTCTCTCTGAATGCCCTTCTTCACTCTCCTCGTTCTGGAAGCCTGTCTGTCCTCTCTTCTGCCTGGATGCCCTTCTGTCGTCTTTCTCTTTGGTTGCCCTTCTGTTCTCCCATCTCTCTGGATTTCATGTTTGACATCTCCTCTCACTGGATGCCCTTCTCTTTTCTCCTCTCTCTAGATGCCCTTCTGTCATTTATTCTCTCTGCATACCTCTCTGTTCTCTCTCCTCTCTTGATGCCCTTCTGTTCTCCCCTCTCTCTGGATGCCCTTGTGTCCTCTTCTCTCTCTGGATGCTCTTCTGCTCTCTCCTCTCTCTGGATGCCCTTCTGTTCTCTCCTCTCTCTGGGTTCCCTTCTGTCTTCCTCTGTCTCTTGATGTTTTGTTCTACCCTCTTTCTGGATTCCCTTCTGTTTTCTCCACTTTCTGCATGCTCTTGTGTCCGCACCTCTCTATGTATGTCCTTCTGCTCTCTCCTCTTTCTGGATGTTTTTCTGCTCTCTCCTCTTTCTGGATGCCCTTCTGTTCTTTCCTCTTTCTGGATTCCCTTCTGTCTTCTCCTCTCTCTCTTGATGCCCTTCTGTTCTCTCCTCTCTCTGGATGCCTTTCTGTCCTCTCTTCTTTGTGGATGCCCTTCTGTCCTCTTTTCTCTTTGGATGCCCTTCTGTCCTCTTCTCTCTCTTTATGTCCTTCAGTCTTCTGCTCTCTATGGATCACCTGTTCTCTACTCTTTCTGGATTATCTAATGTTCTATCATCTCTCTGAATGTGCTTCTGTTCTCTCTTTTCTCGGATGTCCTTATGTCCTGTCCTCTCTGTGAATGCCCTTCTGTCTTCTCCTTTCCCTGGATGCCCTTCTGTTCTATCCTCTCTCTGGATGCCCTTTTGTCCTCTCCTCTCTATGGATACCCTTCTGTTCTCTCCTCTCTCTTGATGCCCTTCTATTCTCTCGTCTCTCTGGATGCCCTTGTGTCCTCTTCTCTTTCTCTGGATGCCCTTCTGCTGTCTCCTCTCTCTGGATGCCCTTCTATTCTCTCCTCTCTCTGGATTCCCTATTTTTCTCCTCTTGTATCTTGATGCCCTTCTGTCATCTCCTCTCTCTGGATGACCTTCTGTGTTCTCCTCTCTACCGATGCCCTTATGTTCTCTCCTCTCTCTGAATGCCCTTCTCTTCGCTCCTCTCTCTGGATTCGCTTCTGTCTTCTCCTCGCTATGGATGCTCTTCTGTCATCTCCTCTCTTTGATGCCCTTCTGTTTTGTCCTCTCGCCCTATGCTCTTCTATTCTCTCCTCTCTGTGGATGCCCTTCTGTATTCTCCTCTCTCTGGATGTCCTTCTGGTCTCTCCTCTCTCTGGATGCCCTTCTGTCATCTCCACTCTCTGGACGTTTTTCTGTGCCTCCTTTCTCTGGTTGCCCTTCTGTCCTCTCCTCTCTCTGGATGCCCTTCTGTCCTCTCCTTTCTCTGGATGACCTTCTGTACTCTCCACGCTATTGATGCCCCTTCTGTACTCTCCTCTCTCTAGATTTTTTGTGTCTCTCATATCACTGGACTTGCCTTCTGTTCCCATTATCTCTCGACTATCTTCTGTACTCTCATCTCTCTGGATGCCCTTCTGTCTCCTCCTCTTTAGGATGACCTCTATTCTATCGTGTCTTTGTTTTGGATTTCCCTTTCTGTCTTCTCCCACACTGGATGCCCGAATGCTCTCTACTCTCTCTGAATTCTCTTCTGTTCTCTCCTCTCTCTGGATGCCCTTCTGTCCTCTCCTCTATCTGGATGCCCTTCTGTCCTCTCCTCTC
>NW_023046387.1:295889-315697 GCF_011762505.2 Arvicanthis niloticus | reverse complement strand
GATTTCCTTGAGTATATGATTTTCTTTCTTTTCATTTGAAGTTTTGTAATTTATTTGTTTTTGTTACTATAATTAATTTGCTGTTTTGTTAAGGCTATGTACTACATACTTTGACTCTCCTACTTTAAGCTTGTACTGAATAAAATTAATGTATTCTTATGAATAAAAACATAATCTCTAATTTTTATCTCATAAGAACCTTCTGTATTCATGTGTGGTTCACAGTCTTGTAACACAAGAAGTACCAGGTAGGAATGGACCTCTTCAAGTGTAATGTGGCTTAGTGTTCATTATTCGTTCCCAAACAGTCACAGCTACACAGAGAATTGTGCTTTTGGTGTGGATAGTGTGTCAAAATCTGTGGACCTAACTTCATGATGAAAACCATATACATGCTGTATCGTTGTGGTCATAAATTCAGCTATGTTAAAATGCACTACTCCATGAATGCTCATCCTAAGAAATAAAATTCACTAAGGGAATATCAAAGAAATTAGTAACCACAGAGCTGTATGCCTCTTATTTCCTTGAAATGTAGGATCGCTTATAACTGCACAGCAGAGGTCACGAATTCCAAGATATTTGGTAGATGTTAGGATATTTGTTTGTTTGTTTGTTTTGTTTTGGTGTTGGTGTTGTTCTACTGATGACGAATTTTGTTCTCTTGGCCTGGACAATGTATTTGATGATATTCTTTAATTTGGTTAGGGTGTTGTTTCTGTTTTTGCATTATTTCATTTATGTGTATGGGTGTTTTTCCTGCTGTATGTCTGTACACTACATGCATGCAATTCTCCTGAGGCCAGAAGAGATCAATGGATTACACCTGGAGCAGAAGTGATGGAGGATTTTTTTTATTTTTATCTCATGTGCATTAGTGTTTTGCCTGCATGTATGTCTGTGAAAGTGCCAGATCATGTAGTTATAGATGGTTGTAAGTTGACATGTGGATGCTGGGAATTGAACCTGGGTCCTCTGGAAGAACAGTCAGTGCTCTTACCTGCTGAGCTATCTCTCCAGCACCCGAGATGGAAGATTCTTAATGCCACTCTTTAGATCTTCTAAGAAACAAAGTCTCAAATGGATAAGCCATCTATCCAGCACCTGCCTGGACTTTTGTCTTTCCTTGTGTGGTGTATCAGCTGCACTGGATCACACCCAACCAAAGACAGAAGATTCTTGAGACCTCTAGGGTCACATACTTGGGGTAGGCATGCTCAGTGTTTAAACTCTGAGGCCTGCATGTAGGGCATTAGAGTGGGTTCCTGATCATGCCTCAGGATCTCTTTTTGTCAGGGTTGGAGCAGATCTCTCCTGTCTCATCCTGCATGACAATGCAGATTAGGCTTTATTAGATGAATTGCAGAATTGAAAACTCTCCTAAAGGTGGAGGTGGTAAATAAATCATGTTGAAGTACAATCAAAAGAGTGTTTAGATTAAGCTTCAGACAAGCCCAGGAGGATGGAACCTGCAGCAGAGGATACAAGTCTGTGATGGTAAATATTTCTGTTCAAGGCTAGCAGGGAGAGGGATGGTAGATGTTGCCTGTATCTTTGCTCTACCTACTGCCTTTACTCTGGGTAGTGACTGTGCTACCAGGCCCCTCCTTGCTTCCCTCAAATCTGAGGCTAACACAAACACAAACACACACCCACACAATTTTACAAAAATACTTTATCTCAAAAAGATTAGGGCACCACATACCCACCATGACCTTCTATTCTTGAGAGTATATTGATCTGTAAGTACAACCAGAAGTTAGAAATGTATAAGGCATTCAGTGATTAGTGACAGGCTTTGGTCCTGGCTGAACCCCAAGGCTGTACAAAGCATTCCTGATCTGCTTGCCATGCTATTTTCTTTCCCAGCAGCCACATCTGCTGCTCAGTGTCATCATGATTTTCTCCAATGCTGCACAGCAATTGTCCTGTCATCTCCTTAAAGTCGGAATTTCTACTGAGATTTGTTGAAGGTTTCCTCTTATTTTGTATCAATAATCAAAGGAAGGTAGTCTAGAATAAAACCTGCAATGGGGTCATCTCCAGTTAGATCTCTTTTATGCCAGCTAGCAAAAGACAAAATGTCTTGCCCTTGATCTCCACTTATTGCCAACCCTGGTTATGCATGCTGACCTCTGCAGGTGTCTTTATACTAAAGGCTCACCCCTATATTCTACATTCATTGACTCAAAACACCAAGAATGTGACTGAGGCATAGGTGTCTTCAACAAAAATCTAATGGTCATTCTAATGCTCAGGCATTGCTGTAAGCCACAATATTACCTTCTCCCTCATTAGAGCAGTATTCTCTAATACCAAGAAATACAGTTTTGGTGCAAACTAATAAGAGGTCATCAGGTCTTTGAGACAGTTGGTCTAGGGAGGAAAGGGCAGGATTAGAAATTTTGCATCTGGCCCTCTTCAGGGGTGTTCATCTTTTCAAAAAATTTAAAAGCCCTTATACAAAGAGCAAAGACACAAATCTGGTGTACTTTAGAGGAAAAAAACCAGATCCTCTGTCAGTGGAAGCTCACATCACTGGTAGTATGGTCAGAGAGCACCTCGCCATCAGATCCCATGGTCAAGGAGGTGAGTCCCGGGTCTCCTTTGCAGGCAACTTGCTCCTCTCATCCACAGGCCTTGGGAATCTGCTCCGGGCCGAGGAGGGGTGAGGCAGGTCTCAGGAATACGCAATGGGGCAGTGGTGCTCCAGGCAGCCCAGGTCTGATCGCCCCTTCAACCCCTCCCAGCTCTAGGCAAGCCCCTCAGGGAGCAGGTCTCTTGGTCCTGGAGCTAGAGCATAGGGTGCTGGTCAACTTTGCAGTCAAACTGGGTTCCACCACTAAAGTTTGCCAACTTGGCCGTTTCCTACAGTTTGCCTAGATGGATGAATGACTGGTACCTCATTGTGCCATTTGGGCTGGTTTCCTAAATTGTAGATTTTCTTTCATTTTAAGTCCTTGGAACACCAGTCCTACTCTCTTTCGGGATCTGGGTAGGATTCAGGGTTTCTCCAAAATAGTCAATACTTTTAAAGAAGGCACTCTGGTGAAAGCAACAATCAGGCATTTATAGTGGTGGAATTTAAGTCCACTTCAAATTTGGTTATGCTGTTCTCTTGGGGTAGGGCATGCATCCACATCTCGATATTAAATCAAGGCAATGTATTTAATATTAACATTAAGCACATGGGGAAGTAACGCTTTAAGAAACAGCACTTCTGTGAACAGCTTCCCATCTTCCAATACTTAATTGTGACAAAGCAAAAATACATTTGAAACACTCATGAGACATGTGCTGCAAACCACTATGTATTCCACTCATTGGGTTTCTTGGAATCTAAACTCCTGGCCATACACATGAGTCTGTGGGGCTGTGTCAACATTTAGTAGCAACAGCAAGCCAGCCATCCTATTCCAGCAAAACAGAATTCAGTGTTTAACTTGGAAGGAGGCTGGTGCGTGTTGGTTCAACTCTGGGAATTCTTGACATCTCTGCACTATGATGTTTCCTGCTGGGTTTGCTGTGCAGACTGATGAAACTTTCTCTCCTGTAGAAGTTCAATTATAGGTTTAGCTAATGTCTGGTGAAAGAAGGCATGTTTCATTTAACTGGTAATTTGGTTTCTCAGTTTGGGGCACACAGTCAACAATCACCCTTACTGACATGGGTTCTATTCCTTAGTGATGTTCCTCAGCATGGCACCATGCAGACATATGGCTGGGCATCTCTTCTGGGCCACTCTGGCCTACCACCCACAGTCTCTAGGTAGTGGCTGTCTGTCAGTAAGCACCACAACTCGCTGCAGGTCACCACCTGTCTATAAAGTGTTATCCTTTAAGATGCATGGCATTACCACACAGTTCTTGCTGGACTGTTTGCCTGTCCTGCACCAAAAGGTTTTTGAGAACAGACATATCATTTGACTTTGTATTTGCTGTGTCTCCCATCATTGTTCAGTTTGGTTAAGAAATTAACAGTGAACACCTATATACATTTATGCATCACTGTCTGCCAGCTTGAACCACCAGACTTAAAATACACTCTAAACTTAGTGTAAACTGTTTCTTATACTTTAGTACAATGCTTGCTACTCTATTCCTAGGTACCTCATGCCAAACCACTCACTTTATAATATTGGTTAAAGTCAGCAAATGGCATGGAGTAATCTATCCTGAAGACAGACTGTAAGCATCTCACAGGCAGGATTGAACTCTCATTCTCTTTCTCCTCTTTAATGCCTATGTAATAATCAGCCTTCTAAGAACTTGTTGAATGGCATAGATTTTACCCAGAAGTCTTTCAGTGGCAATGGTCAATACACAACTCAACACAAGCAATCAGTCAAACAAAAAAGAGGAAGGTATTAACTATGTAACTGAGTGAGAAGTCACCTGGCTTCCAGTGCTTAAACTATTGCCAGCAGGATTTCTCACTGCCCTTCTTTATTTCTTGTTTGGCTTTTCTGTGTTTGCTTTCTTGTGTTCACGTGAAGACATCTTTTGTCTTACATGGGAAGCGTTGTAACTTAGCAAACATGTTAAGGGTATCACTTTATTCTCTTCCACTGGAGATGATATCAGAAGAGGACAGTAACTTACCAACTAGATTTGGCTGCCATCCCTAAGCATCTCAGTGTGATCAGAGGAGTTAACTCTTGATGGCCAGGCTTGTGTCAGTTGCTTGTTTCTATAACCAGAGGATGGCTGTTACATGGGACAATCAAAACAGATTTGTGTATCTAACATTCCAAATCAGCACTTAGAACCACAAATATTTTGTGTGGTAGGGCTTTTTAAAATCTGTGGATTTTAATATGTAACATACAAATGTAATAATTTATATAATCAAAATAAGAGACCTTGCAGATAAAAGTTTAAACAGGAAGCTCATACAGGCTTTGCTTACACTTTATATAAATATGCTTAGCCTGAAGATAATTTAATATACATATTATGACTTACTATCAGATGTGGTGATACACTCTTTTAATCCCAGCACTTGGGAGGCAGAGACAAGTGGATCTCTGAGTTGGAGGTCTGCTATCCATAGCAAGTTCCAAGTCAGCAAGGACTATATACTGAGAAGCTACTATAGAAATGTACAATTAGAATATATTTACTATGCCTGAAATTTCTGTGCAAACCCTCATGTGAGGTCCACTTGTGTTTCCATGAAGAGACTCCAGTTTTGCACTTTGGAGCATTTCAACACTGTGAGTTTTCACGTGAGGGATGCTCAACCTATAGTCTCCTCCTGAATGTTCCAAGATAGGGAACTCTGAAATTCCCAGAGCACCTTAGTAAGAAAATACACAATACTGCTGTCATGGAAAAAGCTGACCTTTAGAACTTGGATACATTCTAAGTATTATAATCTACTCCTGAAAATAACTTTCCACTCAATAAGGCATCACAGGTGGTCCAAAATCCCAAAGTATTTGGAACATTTTCCAACAACCTACCTGTTGTGTGCCTAACTTGTTTTTCTTTCATTGGCCAAGGTACAGATTGGAGGTATAACCTTCTAAAGTGAATTACAGCTCATTAAAAATGATGGAGTCTATGATGTCCTGTTTGTCATGCATAAGATGTGCAAAGCCAAGACTAGATCAGGCTCCATGAAGTTCTTAAGGAATAATTTTCTTGGTTTGGGAAAATTTTTAACAAGCTCCTCTCCACAGGGTTGACTGAGAACGTGGGCTTGTCAGTGACTGAACACAACTTATTACCCAACGGAAATAGATGAGCAGCCACTTTTACCAACAGGAATTGTCCAAAGGACACTCTGGCAGTGCAGCCTTTTGTGCCTTGAAGTAACTATTGGGATTCAGCTTCATGATTGTATCTTTTCTCTTTCCTACCTTCAGGAACGTTTCAGCATAAAAAGCAGTTCATTTTTCTCACAGATTCCATCATTAACATGGAAGCCTAGGAAACATTATCTTCCTAAAGTTCTCTATCAACTTCTTCAAGCCTTGATGATAGAATCAATGCCAAAACTGAAAAATGCATTCCTAATTCCATTTATCTTTAAGGGGAGCAGGCTTTTGTCTAATTGAGAACTTGGAGTAAAATCTTCCTGTAGAAAAGAGAAACAGGCAATCCTATATGTTTCATATAAGTAACAGGTCACTCATTTACAAATAATTGACATTAGTGAACTGGTTGAAGGCTAGTTAAATGTGTAGCTTATTTACTATTTGAATTTTAATTGTGTTGTTCTATTCTAGTTCTCAACTGAGTAAGTACTTTACATTGTTCCATCAAACAAAAGTATTGTTTTTGGACAATGGTGGTGTATGCCTTTAGTCCCAACACTTGAGAGAGAGACACAGACATATTTCTGAGGCTGAAGCCAGCCTGGTCTACAGAGCAAGGTCCAGGTCAGCCAGGGATACACAGAGAAGAGAAGCCCTGTCTCAAATACAAACCAACAACAAAACAATAGTATCATAAAGGGAACAGACTTCGATTTTCTTTCTTTGGTGGCTGAGGCCACACTATTTTATAGCATTCATGGGGTCAGTAAAGATATTACAAACCCAGAACAACTGTGGAAAATGAAGCCTCAGCAGAACATGGAAGATGACAGTTACTTGGTAAAATAATGTCTTTAAAAGGTAATAAATAAAATCTATATACTTCAAGTGTATTCTGAATCTCCTAGTGTTGGGAAGGGCACTCTTTTCTAATCTGCTGATCTCTGTGCTCAGGTGCCTGTAGGTGAAGCTTTATAGTACAATTGAAGTGACTTGACCAATTATCAGTGCTTAGCTGTATAACCTCCATGGGTCCCTGAAAACCCTGGGTCCTGCATTTCTATGAATCAACTGGACCAGAACATCCCCAGAGCCTTTGGGTCCTTTCTAACACCTGTGCTTCTGAGTTTCAAAGCAAAAGTCATGATGGCCTGTATAATAGTAGTTTTGTAAGCATTTTTATAGGTAGATTACTAGAGAGTTCACCATGTAATCAGTGACTGACTGTTTAAACCAAATAAACTGTTTTGTGTAAAGAATCAGTTGTCTCACTTTAGATCAATAGCAATGTTTCTTGCTACATCATTTAAAAGGTGGCAGGAATTTTTGGTGCCAAACAGTTACCGTTTGAAAATATTCAATGTGCAATTCTAAAACTCACAAGCATATATGCCATAAAACAAAATTATTTTCATTTTTCCATTTAGCTCTCTTATTTGGTGTAAGGTAATGTTTAGTCAGAAAACTGTCCTTGCTGGTTCACTCAGGCTGTTTTAAAATGCAGGAATTACAGAGCCATTTTCTTTCTGGGTGGCGTGATTAGAAAGATATTGGATAGAAGAATGATTTATGTCAGGTGACTAGAGAACTCATCCTTAGACACTGGCAACTGTGGGTACTGTGGGGATGATTCTGTGTGCAATGAGGAGGAGAGCCTGAACATCTGACAGCAGTGGAAGCTTCTCCTCCAGCACACTTGGAGCTATGAGAAAAGACTTAAATAAGCAAGCGGTTCAAAAAGAATATGATAGGAAACACTCTGTGGAATTCATTTGAGTCTTTAAAATTTTTATTTCTCATTAGTCCCTGTGGAAACAACAAATTGTTCAACACACTTTTTATGAATTGCTGACTGGCACAAAACACGGTGGACAGAGAAGTATAATTTGTTGGAAAGCAGATTGTGTCTGCAGGAGTTCACTAGATAGTTAAATAGCTTTTTTCTAAACTTTCTGATCATTAATTCATCTCTTTTAGAAATATAAAACATAGTATTGTTGTAGTAGGGACACATTCTGCTGTTGCCCCAAAGTGAGGGAACACAGGTGTGCATCAAGAGTCATGGATGGCAAGAGAGTGGAGGAGCTGCTGGCCAAGGCAGAGCAAGAGGAGGCGGAGAAGCTGCAGCTCATCAAGGTGCACAAGGAGCTAGAGCTGGAATTCGACCTGGGCAACTTGCTGGCTTAGGACCACAATCCCCGGACAGTGCTGCGCCAGGCCGGACACTCACTGGATGCTGAGCTGCGGGCCCTGGCTACGGACAACATGCAGCTTCTCATCAACCAGCTACTGGCAGCTGCAGACCATGGAGTGCATGGAGGAGGCAGTGGTAGTGCGCTTGCTGGAGCCTGCCATATGCCTGCCCTGCGAGAAGCTGCTGCCCTGGCCCCTGCCCCTCACCCGCTGGCCTTAAGGGCATCCCATCCATTCCCAAAAGAAGACCAACCTCGTGTGGGACGAGGTGAGTGGCCAGTGGCGGTGCCTTGGGGCTACAAGGGCACACAGGATGACACTAAGGAATGGCTCATCAAGGTGCCTGGGAGCGCGAACCCCATGGAAGACCAGTTCACCAAGAGGATTCAGACCAAGAAAGAACCCGTGGCCAAGAAAGAGATGAACCTTCTGTGGAACCTGGCCCGCGAGCACAAGATGCAGATGACCAGCTCAGCTGGGCTGCACCCTTAGGGACACCAGAGTAAGGAGGAGCTTTGGTGGGAAATTTCCAGGAGCGCCTCCCCAAGGAGAAAGCACCCCGACCCTCTGGCAAGAAGAGGAAGTTTCAGCCCCCCTTTGGGGACTTCCCAGCCAAGAAAAAGAACCAGTGGGAGCTACTTCGAATCATGAACAGTAATAAACCTCAGCTGGACGTGACAAGGGCGACCAACAAGCAGATGAGGGAAGAGGTCCAACAGGAGCCTGCTAAGAGGAGGAAGATGAGCCAAAGGGCAAGAGAAAAAGGGGCTGGTCAGGACCTTCCTGCAAGAGAAAGGGCAGCCTGCCTGCTGGGTCAGGGAGAGAAAAGGAAAGGAGGCCTGGGAGGCAAGAAGCATTTCAGGCCACCTGAGTCAGGGGGCAAGAAGACAGGAGTGCCTCGCCAAAGTGAGAAGAGGAGGAAGTAGTGTTCTCCCCTCTGGACCTGTTCTGAAAAGCTAGGACTGTACTAAAGGTTAAGTTGTGCGTGCTGCAGGCTGGCTCAGGAGGTGGCTGCTGTCCTCAGTGAGATTGACATTGAAGTGACACGTTTGCCTCCCCACGAGAGTCAGTACTGGACTACGAACTAATGGAGACGCTGACTGGAAGTTAGTGTATTTTGGAACATGTGAATTATAGAAATGATATGGTCAGAACCAGGAGTAAGTTAAGGCCTGCCTTTTTTATCTTGACTTTGGATAGTGGGTAAGAGTTGATCAGATTTCTGAGTTATAGTAGATTGGTTTCAACATTTTTGCATTATTTTTGTAACAAACCTTATATATTTATCAAAGCAAAGGAGGATGGGGAAAATTACGTCCACCTGTGATTTACAAGTATTGTAAAGGTATGCTTTAACCTGATGTTGCTTTTAACTTTTACTGTTGGTAGGGGTTGTATGTGAAGTCAGTAACCTGGGTACCAGTATGGAGTGTGCTTGAGAAAAACAAAGTAGTTACAATGGTTATAAAAAGACCCCTCCCTGGGCGGTGGTAGCCCATGCCTTTAATTCCAGCACTGGGAGGCAGAGGCAGGCTGATTTCTGAGTTCGAGGCCAGCCTGGTCTACAGAGTGAGTTCCAGGACAGCCAGGGCTACAAAGAGAAACCCTTTCTCAGAAAAAAATGATAAATAAATAAATAAATAAATAATAAATAATAAATAATAAAAAGACCCCTTGTATTAGGAAAACTTTGCCACTAACTATTAATATTAAAAGTATAGTGCTTTTTGATGTTGGTTCAGGTTGTGCATTTGGCCAGTGAATTGCTTTAAGTGATATATTGGAATCACACTAAGTAATGGTAATTAACCTTGTAATTGTAATTAACCCAAGAAAATGGTTGTCATTTTGTGTGTAACTGATGGCTTTTGTTTAATTGGCTTGAGTTTACCAAGTGCTGGTCTGGAATTCAGTATGGAGCCAAGGCTGAGGTTAGAGAGGAGCAGCCACACCCAGCAGAAGACTTCATGTTTATTTCTGTCCTGGATGTTTTTTCCCCGTTTCATTGTTTTATTTTTGGTCTTAATAAACTTATCTTTGCAAAATTAAATCATATATATATATATATATATATATATATATATATATATATATATGCAAAGAGTAAGACTATACAATGAAATTCATACTTTCATTTATTGAAATCACCCTGCTATTCCTGCTGTTCTCATAAAACCACAAGCACATAATGAAATTCATTTCTATACTAGGATTGACTATTATTCCAAATCCTTTTCATTTTTACCTAATAAATCCACTGCTGTTTCTCTGCAGAATTGCCACCTTTGATCATTGTCATAGTGATACTACCTGGCTGAAGGAAGTAGCCCAGGACAACACACACAATTTGGAAAGGACTTACATGATTTTTTCACTCTTACTCCTGAGAGGTTAGGTCACATTGTACCATAGATTCAGAAGGCAGAAGCCACAGATGACAGTGCCAAACACAGTCCTTCCTGAACTACTGGACACATTTAAATGGAGGTTTCACTGGATCTCAGTGAACTCTTGAGTTCTCAGTGGAACTCAGAAAGGTAGATATTGGAGAAGTGATGGCTAATGGAACTACAGAGCAGCAATCCAATGTCCCTGTTGACCTTTGCTCAAGATGCCTACTATGTCTGGTTGTAATGGAGAAAGGGAGAAAGTGGGGTTTTATCTTCTGAAGAAGAGACATAAACTTTACAATTGGATATTCCCTTGGACCTGAACTCCTTCCTATATTGCCATGAACAAGGGAGTTTACATTGCAAAAATGGGATTGTGGAAACACATGTCTGAATATATTGAAACAATGTCTCCTCTCAAGGCATGTGCACAATAATTAGATATAATCCAACTTGCATACAATTAAAGGTGCAGGAGAACCATTGTTGCATTTGGGAACCAGGACACCCTGGGGAACTAGACTGTGGTACATGAATGGTGCCTAAGGGTAGATTTATCATGGAGAAGAATCTCCCTCAAGCAAGGACCCTAGACCTTTAGGTACTAACAAAGATGAGCAGCCCATGCCAAGACCCTAATCAACTCTCCCGTCCAAAGTTCTTGCCTTGTAACGAAGCAGAGAGAAATCTCTATCTTTGAAGTGAAAGTTGTCAAGGTGTATCCCCTGAGTCAAAAGAGAGACTCCAGGAAAGGGCACCTCAGGAACTGGTCAATGTGGGGCAAGCTGGTCAGCAGGTAGGCCATGGCAGTTTCCAGTGACATCATCAGTAGTCACTTCCCTGGACAATCTCTTGTATCCAGGAGAACCCTAGAAGCGTCTGTGATGTCACCAGTGTTGTGGTGACACCAACTGCCTGTGGAGTATTCCTTCAGAGCCTCTGGGTTCACAAGCAGTCATGTTGTCCATGCTGCACAGGCTGTTTCATAGGGACAATACAATACAACCAGAGACCAGACCTAGGCAGAAGGCATTCTGTAAAGCAGGAAGAAGGAGATGGCCCTGGGGAAGACACAGTGAGTCCTGGGCAGTGCATGGGGAAGCTTCCTGGAGGAGGGGCGCTTGAGCAGGTCCTTACAGGAGAAGGGCTTAGCATCTGGAGCCTCAACATTTCTCAATGGCAGACCCAGAGTCCAGAATTTCTGATGATTATTTTGGCAGAGATCCAGGAACTGACAAGCCTTCAGTTGCTTTGCTGAGAGATCTGAATTTCCTGCTGAGTGGCAAAGGATGCCAGGAGAAAGTTCTGTGAGAATAACAAAGCCTTCCTCTCAGGATAGAGTGCTGAAGCATTTCATCCTCAATAGATTCCTGTAGGTTACATGAATATGTGATACCAAGAACAGAGAGGGATAATCCCCTTGTCAAGTATCAAGGTCTCAGAGACTTTGGTCTGGAACACACATGATGTGGACTGAATTACAGTCTGGGATAAGTGTAGCAGTGTGTGGTATCTCATCATGCATTTAAAAAGCAAGGATAGGTGTTGGCTTGTGGGAGATGTTTGGTGCTGGTGTTTATGGTCTTTTTTTTTTTTTTTTTGTGCTAAGCAGTACCGACTACATCTTCAGATATTAACTGACAATGCCCTCAATTTCTTCTTGACTGGGAAAGCTTAAGCACATCAGGGTTAGTGGGACTGCAGTAGGGACTGAGCCATATGTTTAGTAATGGTGGTTGGGAGCAGGGACATAGGTGAGGAGTCCAGCTTGAAGATAGCTTTCCTGCTCTTTCAGGAATTCACTGTGTCTCTAGAATTCCCTCTTCCTCAGGCTTCTCTGTGGGAATAAGTATGGTTTCTCCTTTTCATGTCATATTTTCTCTACAAGTTTCCTTGTGTTTCTCTACCTGAAGGGTCTGTTGGGAAAGAGTCCTCCCAAGCCTTCACCATCAGTGAGCAGGAGCAGAGAATGAAGAGGTTGGAGAAGCTCAAAAGGGACCTCGAAAGAATGAGTAATGAGAGAGATGAACTCCGGGGAATCCTGGCACATTATAATGTCAAAGATTTGAACAACAGGTAATCATTATGCCCAGTTGTCAGTTGACTATCTTGGGCCCTCTCTGTTGACCCCAGATTTCAACATATCACAGGAAGCTACAACTCCAGGCTGTCCTCATGTCAAAATGTATTTTGCTATTGGATATTCAACACAGAACTTGAAGTTCAGACAGGAGTGAGATGGGATCACAAGCTCTTTTGATTCCTTCAAAAGAAAACTATAGCCTGTGGCATGAATCATTCAGGAAATAGCAGTATTAGTGTGTGAGCTCTTATCATGCATTTTAAGATGCCTGGACTGGTATTGCTTTGTGGGAGATGCTAGCTGCTGTGTGTTTATGGTGAATCATTTTTGTAATTTTCTGGAGCTTCTTTGGGTCCATTTAGTCCTGTTAACAACTGGGAGGACCTGGTTCTATATGCTGCCCCTCAGTGTGAGTGGATTTCTGGCAAGTCATCACTGCTTTTCTCAAATACTGTTCAGTTTACACTGAGATAATGTCACATCACTGTATGTACTTCACATTGTGATAGTCTATGTGTGTGTGTGTGTGTGTGTGTGTGTGTGTGTGTTCATGTATGTCTGTGTGTGTGTATTCCACTTATGATCCAGGGAGTCTGTGTAGTGTGATGGGGCTGGAGACTTTACCCGACTGACTTTTTAGGTAATGATAGTGATGAGGCCATGGAGGGTCACTTGTAGCATCACAGCACATGATCTCTGTGTGCACCTCTGATGGGCATTAGAAAATCCGGATATAGGCAGTAAACCCTTTTCCCTGTAAATACTGAAGTGTGGAATTTATGTAGTGATAGAACCAAGAATTGAGAAAACCTTTTCTACAAGGTGAAAAAGTGTCATCACAGGATTAATTTGGACTCAAGACTGTGTCATAGGCTCCTGGAAAGTTCATGGAGACCTAATCTATTCCTTCAAGACCCCTCATGGAGCCAAAGCAGGTCAGCTCCCATTTTTTAGTTCCCTAGCTCTACTGTGCCCAGATCAAGTGTAACAAGTTTAATAAGCACCAAGAGGACCCAGTACAAAGGCATTAGGTTGTGGTATATATGGGCTGGGGTAGTTCACGATTCAACTTGAATTGATGTAATCCTTGAATCCTTAGTTCATGGATTATTTGCTTCTTGGGCCACACCCTTCCACAGGTTCAACTTTGAGACGATCATGCTGGAGATGCAACATGACCAGATGACTCGCGATCTCAAAAACATTCCTCAGCAGATCAGTGAGGCCTTGTATAAGTGCCAGGAGTTGACTAAAAATAATCAACTTTACAGGTGACTCACACTGTTTTTTCCCCAGCACTAGGCAAAGAATGTGTCTGCCTGTCATTTTCTTTAAAACAAAGTGAGGACTCTGGTTCTATACTTTTGCCTCTCAACAGGAAGCTTCCTCCCTCAAAGAAAGGCTCTAGGATTGTGATCTCTTG
Organism: Arvicanthis niloticus; assembly: GCF_011762505.2. Lineage (NCBI taxonomy): Eukaryota > Metazoa > Chordata > Mammalia > Rodentia > Muridae > Arvicanthis > Arvicanthis niloticus. The sequence continues at coordinate 301,847 of NW_023046387.1, read as the reverse complement.
AAATCATTTTGATCAAGTGTGATGAGTCTGTGAGCCCCTCCAATCATTGTCCTTCCAAAGTCAGTATCCTCTAAATAGAAAAGGTGTGCACCTTGATGGAGACATCAATCAACCTTGAGTCTCTGGGGCACTGAAAACACATTTACAGATCTGGTTTGCATGAGACACATAGAATGATGTGTACCTGTTGGGTCTTCTCTCTTCTCCTAGAGAAGCTTTGCCCTGTCTCTACCTAGAGGTGGTTCTCTAATACCAAAGACATATATGCAATCATGGGTCCCATGTCCTCTTCTGGGAGATACATGAGTCCCTGTTTATGTCAGGGATTTCAGAAGTACCTTGAGTCTTCTGGAATGTTGCTTTCTTCTGGATTTGACCTTCCTATATGTGAGGTCCCATGGCTACTCTGGTCTGTAGTCTGGGGCTGTCTGGGGATCAGGGCCCATGATGAGAAGGGATGGTACTTGGAGAAGTGGGAGGAAGATGGATGGTGCCTGGGAATAATCACCATTTCTTCTTTGTGGTTCAGCATCAGGAACTGTCACCTCCTGACAGAATCTCTTCTTATGAAGAGTGAAGTAAAAATGCTCTGGAATGAAAACAGGCAGCTGCTTAAGGAGCAGATTACACTGGAAGTGTGTTCTAAGGAAACAAGGAGGCTATGTGTGGAGGCCAGCATGAAGATCTATGACAAATTTTCCAAGCATATCCAACAGGTAAGATGCATGGAGGATGCTTAGGAGCAGGTTGCCCTCATGTCTAACCATAAACAATGTCAAGCCCAGATAACCATCCTCCACCTTGTCCAGGCACTCTCCTAATTCTTATCCAGTTGTTCTGTGATCATTCACAAGACTTTCTGTGGAGTTAGGCTGTCTCAAAAACTCGATGATTGGCAAGCACACCCTCCTGATGAACTACAAGCTGAAGTTCATTAAGATAGATGGGGTGAACACACATTACACACCTACATGCCATTGTACTAGAGGGGATCTATGTGGCTGCCTCCTTTGCAGTAGCACAGAACATTGAGTGATGAAGTCAGGGCCTGTAGCTAGTTTGCTTTGGACCCATGGCTCCAGCTGCATATGTAGGGGAGGATGGCCTTTTCAGACATAGGTGGGAGAGGAGGTCCTTGGTCCCATGAAGGCTAGATGCCCCAGTGTAGGGGGGAATTCAAGTGCATGTAGCTGTATGGCAGGCTCAGTGGTGGTACATCCTCATTGAAGGAGGAGGAGGGGGATGGGATAGGGGGTTTCTGGGTGGGGAAGATGAAGAATGGGGATAATGTCTGAAATGTAATAAAATATCTAACAAAAATTATTTAAGAAAAAAAGGTGGGGGTAGAGGTCTTGTGTCTTTTCTCTTCCTCAACCCTGCATTGCAACATGGTCTGCTAACTGAGCCTAGACCTTTGTTCATACTGACAGAGCCTGACAGATAGATCATCCATCAGTCCTGGTTTCTGTCATTGTTGCTAGAGTTCTTTCCTGTAGCTTGTATTCAGGAGCTGACTGGATGAACAGGGATGTTTGAAAGACTTCTCTCAGGGTGAGGGTTGGGGTGAGAGATGTGAGGCTTCAAGAAATAGATTTCTCAAACTCTCTCAACCTAGTCTGCAGAAGTTACTAATTTTTTTTAGTCCACACAGGATGGATTACAGAGTCCAGGGTCTCACATGTAACATCATATATTTACAGACTACATTCAGTGGTTCCTCCTGCATTTTGGTCTCCTTACTGTTTCCTGCTCACTTATGATTTCTGGCATGTGTGTGTGGGGAGGGGGGGAGTCATATGCATGTCTGTGACAATATGTATATAGATGTGTGTGTTGAGAGGCCAGTTAATTACATGCGGTTTTGATCACTCTATCTGTTTTGGTAAAGCTGTCTGACCAGCATCTTTGAATCTTCTGTCACCTCCCAGGAAGAGCTCCTCGAATTGCTTTGTCTCAAGTAACTGCTACAAGGTTTCATAACTCACAGAGAGGAAGATCATGTTTATATGTTTCATTGTTTTGAGTTTTCTTGTTGCTGTTTTAAGAACACAATTTCTTAACTTAGAAGAAGCTAATACTGTCTGCTCCACGGGTCAGATACACAACTTGGCCCACTGTGCTTTCTTATGAGCTTTCTTGTCATTCAGTTGAAATCAGCAGGGAAAGGAGGAGGGCGTTTGTTTGCCAGGATGGGTCTTACCCAAGACACCTAGGCTCCACATAACCCACAGTTGAGTTATTCAACCCTCTATCAATCGAACAGAACCCATGTTGCCAACAATTCAAAGTCAATAATTTCACATTTAGCCTAGACCACCCTTCTGAAATCTTACCATGTGACTTCAGTTTCTACTTCCCAGTCCTTCCTTCATTCATTACAATTTCCTAGCCCGGGGTTTGGAGGCCCACCCATGTGAGGAACAACCACAAAGCAGACATGTAACTACAGTAACCACAGCAGGATATGGGGTACAAAGGGCTGCTCAGCAACAGCTGGCTGCACACATGAGACAAAAGGTGGCCCCAAGGTGGTCCTATTCAAAGGAAACTTATGGACCTGAACACCAGCCTCTTGTTCTAAGATGGGAGTGTGGGGCTCACCACAGTGTCAGTGTCAGTTCACTTTGCATCAAGGAAACATGAAACAGAGCAGCAGGTCATCATGCTGCTACACCTAGCTCATTAGAACAAAAGGAGACAAATAGTGGTGTCAAGTCTGATTGTCAATCATTGGTAGTGGGAAATCTATTTATCACTATTGAAACTGGTTATAGAGGGAAATCTATTCACCCATATTGAAATCACTTGTAAGAAAAACAAACACTTTAGTACATGGAGCTGAGTAGGAGGCTGCTGTGTCAAATCCATGGGCCTGAGAGTCAACAAGGCTGCTTAAGGGTATGTGTCCCCTCTCTTCTCTTGGTGGATAGTGACTGCCTGCTGGATTGTCAGGTGGCTCATTGCATCTTCTCAGCATCCTAGTTTGTTTTCCTCATTACCTCCTACCATTTTTTCCCAACTTTGCCTAAGCTTGACTCAGTTATCTTTGGCCTTGGAGTTTGTCCTGGGTATAAGTCTGTGAAACACTGAGTTGCTTGGTGTTGCATCTGCATCAAGCAGAAGGCCCATACCTATGATGAGGTGCTAGAACAGGGCTGCCTCAGGCAGCCCCTTAGGCTCCTGGTAGTCTAAAGCACTCACCCTGTGTTCTGTCTGTAGCACTCTGTAAAGGCTGTCATTCAAAAGTGATTTGCTTTGAGTTAAAATCATCCTCAAGGAGGGCTGGAAGAAAAGAGAAACTTCAGACATGGCTGATGATATAAAAGTGGGGCATCACCTGTGAGAAGCCATGTCCCAACTCTTCAGAAACTTACAGTTTACTGTACTCCCCATTTACCCAGATGACTTCAGAACAAGAAGTAGGTGTCCACAGAGAAATTAGGGCAAAATCATGGTTGTAGTGGTACTCCACAGAGCTGCCCTGAAGTAGAAACTATCCAGATGTTCTTCAGTCAAGGAGTGGAACAAGTATACTTGTAGTCCAGCCCTTCCATGAACTATTGCCTAGGGTGATCATACATACACCTTTTGGTCTTGAAAGTAGTCAGACTTATTTTCCACAAAATATCCCTGACAGAATCTCCTTAACTGAAAAAAGGTCTCACTTTGCATCCTGGTTACAGAGATTTCCTAGTTGTCTGGGCTCATAGCTTTGGTTACAAAGCCCCACAGGCCTGTGGAAAATGGAGGGCCTATTGGAAAGATGCTGCTAACTTTAGAGTCCCTGAGAAACAGGGAGCCAGAGGCAGGAACTGGCTTGTCCACCCTGATCCCATGTGCCTTTGCTGGTAACCAAGCCGACTGTGCACAGCCTTGGGAACTTCCTAAGCAGGCTTGCATACCAGGCCAAAACTCCATATTTCTATCCCTTGTTTATTAGGGAAAAGCATTTATTTTATTGAGCTGTCTATAGGCTATGACTACCATGTTCAGGTCCCATTCAAGGTTTTTTTTTTCTTTTTTCTTTTCTTTTTTTTTTTAAATTTACTCAGATTATGTTTGTGAGTACACTGTCTCTCTCATCAGACACACCAGAAGAGGGCATCTGAGTTTACTAAGAGTGGTTTGTAGGCTACCTTGCGGTTTTGGGGAATTGACCTGAGGACTTGCCAGAAGACAAATCAGTGCTCCTAACTCGCTGAGATATGTCTCCAGGATTTGTTCAATTCAAGTGTTTATTTCTTATGGCTTTATAGTGTCCTGGATGATCTCTTATATTAACATGATACAGGGAAAGTCAAAATGTTTCTGCAACTGTATGTATGAACATGTGCTTGTGTGTTCAGGAATGTGTGTGTCTGTCTATGGGTGTGATTGTGTAGTGTGTCTATGTATGTGTTAGTGTGTGTGTGTGTTGTGTGTGTGTGTGTCCATTGCTGGGCTCAAAACAATGCAGGATCATTTTGCTCTCTCTGAGATATGAGGTACTAGGATGGGATAGCAGGAGCCAAGAAGACTTCCTATACCTGTATAACTGTATTTTTGGGTCTCAGGCCTTCCACATGATTCTCTGCCTCAGTCACCTAGGAGCAGCTCAGAATATTGTTCTGATCTAGTTTAAAAGAAATCCTGTTTATGATCATTCTTGTGATCCACAGAGTTTGTGTCGATTGTGTACTCTTTCTTCCTTCTGAGCTCTCTGGTATGACCTGAGCCTGTTGTCCCTTAAGTCACCCCACAAATAATACCACAGTAACTATAAACATAGCAGGGGTATCCTTTGTCCTTCATGAATATTTGTTTTAAAGTTCAAGGCTTTCCCTTGGGAAGATTTGCATGCAGCACACTCTTTCTGATTATAGTATGTCTTCAGTGAGCATGGATTTCCTGTGAGATGGTTTTCTCTGGGGAGTCACAGATGCAGGGGTTCAGGAACCTGAACCAGGCAGTTCCTGCACTCCAGATATAATAAGAGCCTTCACTTCAATGGTAGCTAGGTTCCCTAGAAGGCCTCTGTATAGTGTTGATTCAGACATTGCTACACAGTTATTTTCAGTTAATATATATGGACCATTGGAGAAATGTGGTGTTTTATTTAACTCCAGCACAGTGTGTAGTTCACTGTTCACTTTAAGCATTTTTTAAATCTGAGAAAAAGTCCCAGGCCCAGTGCTCTGTGGCTCTTCTCCTTTGGGGATACAGGGAATCATCTTAGGCTGAAAGGTCATACTGGATGTCCTGTTCAATAAAGCTGGTGGTTGCTGGATAGCTGACATGGCAGGTCCTCAACAGGCCTTTGTCTCTTCCTCCCCTAGGTCTGAAAACTCCTCCTGAGCTTAAACAGGCAGACCAGGTCAAGATTTCACTCAGACACAACTCTTCACAAGGAGTGCACATGTTGAAGAGATTATTACCATTGTTGGCAGACTTTGGACAATATGTCCAAGGCCAGTAACAGGCTGTAGGTCTGTGCTGTAAAATCTGCAGCTAAAGAATGATTCTTTGTTTAATTATAATGTTTTTTTGATTTGGTTAGAATTTTGATTGCTTTTGAGTATATGGTTTCTTTGTTTTGAAGTTTGTTGTTTTTTTATTTTTTTGTTATGTTATTATTTGTTGTTTTACTAATTTTATATAGTATATATATTGACTCCCCCACTTTAAGTTGGTATATGAATAAATTTAATGTATTTTCATGATCAATGTTATGTTTAGGTTATGCTTCTGTAAAAAACACTCATTTGCTGGAAGTCACTGGAAGATCATGGTCTAAACATAGGCAGAAACATGAGGCAGAAACTGAAAATAGAACCCGTGGAGAAACATTGCTCAATGGATTACTTCTATGGAGACCTACTTCTTTATAATATTCAGAACCAGGCCTTCAGTTGGCAACACCACAGGGCTGGACCACTCCTAACAATAATTAATCAGAAATTGTTCAATAAAGTTGCATAT
>NW_023046387.1:201694-295789 GCF_011762505.2 Arvicanthis niloticus | reverse complement strand
TCCACGGGTTCTATTTCAGTTTCTGCCTCCATGTTTCTGCCTATGTTTAGACCATAGTCTTCCTAGTGACTTCCAGGCAAATGAGTGTTGTTACAGAAGCAGAACCTAAACATAACAAATGGATCATGAAAATACATTAAATTTATTCAATACCAACTTAAAATGGGGGAGTCAATATATATATAGTATATGAAATTAGTAAAACAACAAATTAATAACATAACAAAAAATAAAAAAACAACAAAACTTCAAAACAAAACAAAGAAACCATATACTCAAAGCAATCAAAATTCTAACCAAATAAAAAAAACATTATAATTAAACTAAAAACCATTCTTTAGCTGCAGATTTTACAGCACAGACCTACAGCCTGTTACTGGCCTTGGACATATTGTCCAAAGACTGCCTACGATGGTAATAATCTCTTCAACATGTGTTCTCCTTGTGAAGAGTTGCGTCTCAGGGAAATCTTGACCTGGTCTGCCTGTTTAAGCTTCAGGAGGATTATTTCAGACCTAGGGGAGGAAGAGACAAAGGCCTGTTGAGGACTTGCCATGTCAGCTATCCAGGAACCACCAGCTTTATTGAGCAATACAATCCAGTATGATCTTTCAGCTAAGGTCATTCCATGTATCCCCAAAGGAGAAGAGCCACAGAGCACCTGGGCCTGGGATTTTTCTCAGATTTAAAAAATGGGTTGAAAGTGAACAGTGAACTACACACTGTGCTAGAGTTAAAATAAAACACCACATTTCTCCAATGGTCCATATATATTATACTGAAAAATAACTGTGTAGCAATGTCTGAATCAAACACTATACAGAGGCCTTCTAGGGAACCTAGCCACCATTGAAGTGAAGGCTCTTATTATATCTGGAGTGCAGGAACCTGCCTGGTTCTACTTGTGAACCCCTCCATCTGTGAATCCCCAGAGAAACCATCTCACAGGAAATCCATGCTCACTGAAGACATACTATAATCAGCAAGAGTGTGCTGCATGCAAATCTTCCCAAGGGAAAGCCTTGAACTTTAAAACAAATATTCATGAAGGAAAAAGGATACCCCTGCTATATTAATAGTTCCTGTGGTATTATTTGTGGGGTGACTTAAGGGACAATAGGCTCAGGTCATACCAGAGAGCTCAGAAGGGAAGAAAGAGTCCACAATCGACACAAACTCTGTGGATCACAAGAATGATCATGGACAGGATTTCTTTTAAACTAGATCAGAACAATATTCTGAGCTGCTCCTAGGTGACTGAGGGAGAGAATCATGTGGAAGGCCTGAGACCCAAAAATACAGTTATACAGGTATAGGAAGTCTTCTTGGCTCCTGCTATCCCATCCTAGTACCTCATATCTCAGAGAGAGCAAAATGATCCTGCATTGTTTGAGCCCAGCAATGGACACACACACACACACACACACACACACACACAAACTAACACATACATAGACACACACACAATCACACCCAAAGACAGACACACACATTCCTGAACACACAAGCACATGTTCATACATACAGTTGCAGGAACATTTTGACTTTCCCTGTTCATGTTAATATAAGAGATCATCCAGGACACTATAAAGCCATAAGAAATAAACACTTGAATTGAAAAATCCTGGAGACATATCTCAGCGGTTAGGAGCACTGATTTGTCTTCTGCAAGTCCTCAGGTCAATTCCCCAAAACCGCAAGGTAGCCTACAAACCATCTTAGTAAAATCAGATGCCCTCTTCTGGTGTGTCTGATGAGAGAGACAGTGTACTCACAAACATAATCTGATTAATTTAAAAAAAAGAAAGAAAAAAAAGAAAAAAAAAACCTTGAATGGGACATGAACATGGTAGTCATAGCCTATAGACAGCTCAATAAAATAAATGCTTTTCCCTAATAAACAAAGGATAGAAATATGGAGTTTTGCCCTGGTATGCAAGCCTGCTTAGGAAGTTCCCAAGGCTGTGCACAGTAGGCTTGGTTCCCAGCAAAGGCACATGGGATCAGGGTGGACAAGCTAGTTCCTGCCTCTGGCTCCCTGTTTCTCAGGGACTCTAAAGTTAGCAGCATCTTCCAATAGGCCCTCCATTTTCCACAGCCTGTGTGGCTTTGTAACCAAAGCTATGAGCCCAGACAACTAGGAAATCTCTGTAACCAGGATGCAAAGTGAGACCTTTTTTCAGTTAAGGAGATTCTGTCAGGGATATTTTGTGGAAAATACATCTGACTACTTCAAGACCAAAAGGTGGTATGTATGATCACCCTAGGCAATAGTTCATGGAAGGGCTGGACTACAGTATACTTGTTCACTCCTTGACTGAAGAACATCTGGATAGTTTCTACTTCAGGGCAGCTCTGTGGAGTACCACTACAACCATGATTTGCCCTAATTTCTCTGTGGACACCTACTTCTTGTTCTGGAGTGGCTGTGTCAATGGGGAGTACAGAAACTGTACAGTTTCTGAAGAGTTGGACATGGCTTCTCACAGGGCTGCCCCATTTTATATCATCAGCCATGTCTGAAGTTCCTCTTTTCTTCCAGCCCTCCTTGAGGATGATTTTAACTCAAACCAAATCACTTTTGAATGACAGCCTTTACAGAGTGCTACAGACAGAACACAGGGTGAGTGCTCTGGACTACCAGGAGCCTAAGGGGCTGTCTGAGGCAGCCCTGTTCTAGCATCTCATCAGAGGTATGGGCCTTCTTCTTGCTGCAGATGCAACACCAAGCAACTCAGTGTTTCACAGAGTTATACCCAGGACAAACTCCAAGGCCAAAGATAACTGAGTCAAGCTTAGGCAAAGTTGGAAAAAATGGTAGGCAGGAGGTAATGAGGAAAACAAACTAGGATGCTGAGAAGATGCAATGAGCCACCTGACCTTCCAGCAGGCAGTCACTATCCACCAAGAGCAGAGAGGTGGACACAGACCCTTAAGCAGCTTTGTTGACTCTCAGGCCCATGGATTTGACACAGCAGCCTCCTACTCACCTCCATGTACTAAAGTGCTTTTTTTTCTTATAAATGATTTCAATATGGGAAATAGATTTCCCTCTATAACCAGTTTCAATAGTGATAAATATATTTCCCACTACCAATGATTGACAATCTGACTTTAAACCACTATTTGTCTCCTTTTGTTCTAATGAGCTAGGTGTAGCAGCATGATGAGCTGCTGCTCTGTTTCATGTTTCCTTGATGCAAAGTGAACTGACACTGACACTGTGGTGAGCCCCACACTCCCATCTTAGAACAAGAGGCTGGTGTTCAGGTCCATAAGTTTCCTTTGAAAAGGACCACTTTGGGGCCACCTTTTGTCTCATGTGTGCAGCCAGCTGTTGCTGAGCACCCCTTTGTGCCCCATATCCTGCTGTGGTTACAGGAGTTACATGTCTGCTTTGTGGTTGTTCCTCACATGGGTGGGCCTCCAAACCCCAGGCTAGGAAATTGTAATGAATGAAGGAAGGACTGGGAAGTAGAAACTGAAGTCATATGGTAAGATTTCAGAAGGGTGGGCTGGGCTAAATGTGAAATTATTGACTTTTAAGTGTTGGCAACATGGGTTCTGTTTGTTTGATAAAGGGTTGAATAACTCAACAGTGGGTTATGTGGAGCCTAGGTGTCTTGGGTAAGACCCATCCTGGCAAACAAACGCTCTCCTTCTTTCCCTGCTGATTTCAACTGAATGACAAGAAAGATCATAAGAAAGCACAGTGGGCCAATTGTGTATCTGACACGTGGAGCAGACAGCATTAGCTTCTTCTAAGTTAAGAAATTGTTTTCTTACAACAGCAACAAGAAAACTCAAAACAATGAAACATATAAACATGTTCTTCCTCTCTGTGAGTTATGTAACCTTGTAGCAGTTACTTGAGACAAAGCAATTCGAGGAGCTCTGCCTGGGAGGTGACAGAAGATTCAAAGATGCTGGTCAGAAAGCTTAACCAAAACAGACTGATCAAAACCACATGTAATTAACTGGCCTCTCAACAGGCACATCTATATACATATTGTCACAGACATGCATATGACTCCCCCCTACCCCCACACACATACCAGAAATCATAAGTTAGCAGGAAACAGTAAGGAGACCAAAATGCAAGAAGAACCACTGAATGTATACTGTGAATATCTGATGTTTCATGTGAGACCCAGGACTCTGTAATCCATCCCGTGTGGACTAAAAAAAATTAGTAACTTCTGCAGACTAGGTTGAGAGAGTTTGAGAAATCTTTTTCTTGAAGCCTCACATCTCTCACCCCAACCCTCAGCCTGAGAGAAGTCTTTCAAACATCGCTGTTCATCCAGTCAGCTGCTGAATACAAGCTACAGGAAAGAACTCTAGCAACAATGACAGAAACCAGGACTGATGGATGAGCTATCTGTCAGGCTCTGTCAGTATGAACCAAGGTCTAGGCTCAGTTAGGAGACCGTCATGCAATGCAGGCTTGAGGAAGAGAAAAGACACAAGACCTCTCCCCCCACCTTTTTTTCTTAAATAATTTTTGTTAGATATTTTATTACATTTCAGATGTTATCCCCTTTCTTCATCTTCCCCACCCAGATACCCCCTATCCCATCCCCCTCCTCCTACTTCAATGAGGATGTACCACCACTGAGCCAGCCATACACCTACATGCACTTGAATTCTCCCACACTGGGGCATCTAGCCTTCATGGGACCAAGGACCTTCTCTCCCACCTACGTCTGAAAAGGCCATCATCCCCTACATATGCAGCTGGAGCCATGGGTCCAAAGCAAACTAGCTACAGGCCCTGACTTCATCACTCAATGTTCTGTGCTACTGCAAAGGAGGGAGCCACATAAAACCCCTCTAGTACAATGGCATGTAGGTGTGTAATGTGTGTTCACCCCATCTGTCTTAATGAACTTCTGCTTGTAGTTGATCAGGAGTGTGTGCTTGCCAATCATCCAGTTTTTGAGAGAGCCTAACTCCACAGAAAGTCTTGTAAATGATCACAGAACAACTGGATAAGAATTAGGAGAGTGCCTGGACAAGGTGGAGGATGGTTATCTGGGCTTGACATTGCTTATGGTTAGACATGAGGGCAACCTGCTCCTAAGCATCCTCCATGCATCTTACCTGTTGGATATGCTTGGAAAATTTGTCATAAATCTTCATGCTGGCCTCCACACATAGCCTCCTTGTTTCCTTAGAACACACTTCCAGTATAATCTGCTCCTTAAGCAGCTGCCTGTTTTCATTCCAGAGCATTTTTACTTCACTCTTCATATGAAGAGATTCTGTCAGGAGGTGACAGTTCCTGATGCTGAACCACAAAGAAGAAATGGTGATTATTCCCAGGCACCATCCATCTTCCTCCCACTTCTCCAAGTACCATTTCTTCTCATCATGGGCCCTGATTCCCAGACAGCCCCAGACTACAGACCAGAGTAGCCATAGGACCTCACATATAGGAAGGTCAAATCCAGAAGAAAGCAACATTCCAAAAGACTGAAGGTACTTCTGAAATCCCTGACACCAACAGGGACTCATGTATCTCCCAGAAGAGGACATGGGACCCATGATTGCATATATGGCTTTGGTATTAGAGAACCACCTCTAGGTAGAGACAGGGCAAAGGTTCTCTAGGAGAAGAGAGAAGATACAACAGGTACACATCATTCTATGTGTCTCATGCAAACCAGATCTGTAAATGTGTTTTCAGTGCCCCAGAGACTCAAGGTTGATTGATGTCTCCATCAAGGTGCACACCTTTTCTATTTAGAGGATACTGACTTGGGAAGGAAAATGATTGGAGGGGCTCACAGACTCATCACACTTGATCAAAATGATTTTAAAAGATCACAATCCTAGAGCCTTTCTTTGAGGGAGGAAGCTTCCTGTTGAGAGGCAAACAGTATAGAACCAGAGTCCTCACTTTGTTTTAAAGACAATGATGGGCAGACACATTCTGTGCCTAGTGCTGGGGAAACAACAGTGTTAGTCACTCACCTGTAAAGTTGATTATTTTTAGTCAACTCCTGGCACTTATACAAGGCCTCACTGATCTGCTTCGGAATGTTTTTGAGATCGCGAGTCACCTGGTCATGATGCATCTCCAGCATGATCGTCTCAAAGTTGAACCTGTGGAAGGGTGTGGCCCAAGGAGCAAATAATCCCTGAACTAAGGATTCAAGGATTACATCAATTCAAGTTGAATCGTGAACTACCTCAGCCCATATATACCACAACCTAATGCCTTTGTACTGGGTCCTCTTGGTGCTTATTAAACTTGTTACACTTGATCTGGGCACAGTAGAGCTAGGGAACTAAAAAATGGGAGCTGACCTGCTTTGGCTCCATGAGGGGTCTTGAAGGAATAGATTAAGTCTCCAAGAACTTTCCAGGAGCCTATGCCACAGTCCTGAGTCCAAATTAATCCTGTGATGACACTTTTTCACCTTGTAGACAAGGTTTTCTCAATCCTTGGTTCTATCACTACATAAATTCCACACTTCAGTATTTACAGGGAAAAGGTTTTACTGCCTATATCCGGATTTTCTAATGCCCATCAGAGGTGCACACAGAGATCATGTGCTGTGATGCTACAAGTGACCCTCCATGGCCTCATCACTATCATTACCTAAAAAGTCAGTCAGGTAAAGTCTCCAGCCCCATCACACTACACAGACTCCCTGGATCTTAAGTAGAATACACACACACAGACATACGTACACACACATACACACACACATACACACATACACTATCACAATGTCAAGTACATACAGTGATGTGACATTATCTCAGTGTAAACTGAACAGAATTTGAGAAAAGCAGTGATGACTTGTGAGAAATACACTCACACTGAGGGGCAGCATATAGAACCAGGTCCTCCCAGTTGTTGACAGGACGAAACGAACCCAAAGCAGCTCCAGAAAAGTACAAAAATGATTCACCATAAACACACAGCAGCTAGCATCTCCCACAAAGCAATACCAGTCCAGGCATCTTAAAATGCATGATAAGAGCTCACACACTAATACTGCTATTTCCTGAATGATTCATGCCACAGGCTATAGTTTTCTTTTGGAGGAATCAAAGAGCTTGTGACCCCATCTCACTCCTGTCTGAACTTCAAGTTCTGTGTTGAATATCCAATAGCAAAATACATTTTTACATGAGGACAGCCTGGAGTTGTAGCCTCCTGTGATATGTGGAAATCTAGGGTAAACAGAGAGCGCCCAAGATAGTCAACTGAGAACTGGGCATAATGATTACCTGTTGTTCAAATCCTTGACATTATAATGTGCCAGGATTCCCCGGAGTTCGTCTCTCTCATTACTCATTCTTTCGAGGTCCCTTTTGAGCTTCTCCAACCTCTTCACTCTCTGCTCCTGCTCACTGATGGTGTAGGCTTGGGAGGACTCTTTCCCAACAGACCCTTCAGGTAGAGAAACACAAGGAAACTTGTAGGGAAAATATGACAGGAAAAGGAGAAACCATACTTACTCCCACAGAGAAGCCTGAGGAAGAGGGAATTCTAGAGACACAGTGAATTCCTGAAAGAGCAGGAAAGCTATCTTCAAGCTGGACTCCACACCTATGTCCCTGCTCCCAACCACCATCACTAAACATACGGCTCAGTCCCTACTGCAGTCCCACTAACCCTGAAGTGCTTAAGCTTTCCCAGTCATGAAGAAATTGAGGGCATTGTCAGTTTATATCTGAAGATGTAGTCTGTACTGCTTAGCACAAAAAAAAAAAATGACCATAAACACCAACACGAAACATCTCCCACAAGCCAACACCTATCCTTGCTTCTTAAATGCATGATAAGATACCACACACTACTACACTTATCCCAGACTGTAATTCAGCCCACATCATGTGTGTTCCAGACCAAAGTCTCTGAGACCTTGATACTTGACAAGGGGATTATCCCTCTCTGTTCTTGGCATCACATATTCATGTAACCTACAGGAATCTATTGAGGATGAAATGCTTCAGCACTCTATCCTGAGAGCAAGGCTTTGTTATTCTCAGAGAACTTTCTCCTGGCATCCTTTGCCACTCAGCAGGAAATTCATATCTCTCAGAAAGCAACTGAAGGCTTGTCAATTCCTGGATCTCTGCGAAAGTAATCATCAGAAATTCTGGACTCTGGGTCTGCCATTGAGAAATGTTGAGGCTCCAGATGCTAAGCCCTTCTCCAGTAAGGACCTGCTCAAGGTCCCCTACTCCAGGAAGCTTCCCCATGCACTGCCCAGGACTCACTGTGTCTTCCCCAGTGCCATCTCCTTCTTCCTGCTTTACAGAATGCCTTCTGCCTAGGTCTGGTCTCTGGTTGTATTGTACTGTCCCGACGAAACAGCCTGAGCAGCATGGACAACATGACTGCTTGTGAACCCAGAGGCTCTGAAGGAATACCCCACAGGCAGTTGGTGTCACCACAACACTGGTGACATCACAGAAGATTCTCGGGTTCTCCTGGATACAAGAGATTGTCCAGGGAAGTGACTACTGATGATGTCACTGGAAACTGCCATGGCCTACCTGCTGACCAGCTTGCCCCGCATTGACCAGTTTCTGAGGTGCCCTTTCCTGGAGTCTCTCTTTTGACTCAGGGGATACACCTTGGCAACTTTCCCTTCAAAGCTAGAGATTTCTCTCTGCTTCATTACAAGGCAAGTACTTTGGACGGGAGAGTTGGTTAGGGCCTTGGCATGAGCAGCTCATCTTTGTTAGTACCTAAAGTTCTAGGGTCCTTGCTTGAGGGAGATTCTTCTCCATGATAAATCTACACTTAGGCACCATACATGTACCACAGTCCAGTTCCCCAGGGTGTCCTGGTTCCCAAATGCAACAATGGTTCTCCTGCACCTTTAATTGTATGCAAGTTGGATTATATCTAATTATTGTGCACATGCCTTGAGAGGAGACATTGTTTCAATATATTCAGACATGTGTTTCCACAATCCCATTTTTGCAATGTAAACTCCCTTGTTCATGGCAATATAGGAAGGAGTTCAGGTCCAAGGGAATATCCAATTGTAAAATTTATGTCTCTTCTTCAGAAGATAAAACCCCACTTTCTCCCTTTCTCCATTACAACCAGACATAGTAGGCATCTTGAGCAAAGGTCAACAGGGACATTGGATTGCTGCTCTGTAGTTCCATTAGCCATCACTTCTCCAATATCTACCTTTCTGAGTTCCAGTGAGAACTCAAGAGTTCACTGAGATCCAGTGAAACCTCCATTTAAATGTGTCCAGTAGTTCAGGAAGGACTGTGTTTGGCACTGTCATCTGTGGCTTCTGCCTTCTGAATCTATGGTACAATGTGACCTAACCTCTCAGGTGTAAGAGTGAAAACATCATGTAAGTCCTTTCCAAATTATTTGTGTTGTCCTGGGCTACTTCCTTCAGCCAGGTAGTATCACTATGACAATGATCAAAGGTGGCAATTCTGCAGAGAAACAGCAGGGGATTTATTAGGTAAAATGAAAAGGATTTGGAATAATAGTCAATCCTAGTATAGAAATGAATTTCATTATGTTGTTGTGGTTTTATGAGAACAGCAGGAATAGCAGGGTGATTTCAATCAATGAAAGTATGAATTTCATTGTATAGTCTTACTCTTTGCATATATATATATATATATATATATATATATATATATATATATATAATTTAATTTTGCAAAGATAAGTTTATTAAGACTAAAAATAAAACAATGAAACGAGGAAAAACATCCAGGACAGAAATAAACATGAAATCTTCTGCTGGGTGTGGCTGCTCCTCTCTAACCTCAGCCTTGGCTCCATACTGAATTCCAGGCCAGCACTTGGTAAACTCAAGCCAATTAAACAAAAGCCATCAGTTACAAACAAAATGACAACCATTTTCTGGAGTTAATTACCATTACAAGGTTAACTACCATTACTTAGTGTGGTTCCAATATATCACTTAAAGCAATTCACTGGCCAAATGCACAACCTGAACCAACATCAAAAACCACTATACTTTTAATATTAATAGTTAGTGGCAAAGTTTTCCTAATACAAGGGGTCTTTTTATTTATTATTATTTATTTATTTATTTATTTATTTATTTATTTATTTATTTATTTTTGTTTTTTTTTCTGAGAAAGGGTTTCTCTGTGTAGCCCTGGCTGTCCTGGAACTCACTCTGTAGACCAGGCTGGCCTCGAACTCAGAAATCAGCCTGCCTCTGCCTCCCAGTGCTGGGATTAAAGGCATGGGCTATCACCGCCCAGGGAGGGGTGTTTTTATAACCATTGTAACTACTTTGTTTTTCTCAAGCACACTCCTTACTGGTAACCAGGTTACTGACTTCACATACAACCCCTACCAACAGTAAAAGTTAAAAGCAACATCAGGTTAAAGCATACCTTTACAATACTTGTAAATCACAGGTGGACGTAATTTTCCCCCATCCTCCTTTGCTTTGATAAATATATAAGCTTTGTTACAAAAATAATGCAAAAATGTTGAAACCAATCTACTATAACTCAGAAATCTGATCAACTCTTACCCAGTATCCAAAGTCAAGATAAAAAAGGCAGGCCTTAACTTACTCCTGGTTCTGACCATATCATTTCTATAATTCTCACATTCCAAAATACACTAACTTCCAGTCAGCGTCTCCATTAGTTCGTAGTCCAGCACTGACTCTCTTGGGGAGGCAAACGTGTCACTTCAATGTCAATCTCACTGAGGACAGCAGCCACCTCCTGAGCCAGCCTGCAGCATGCACAACTTAACCTCTAGTACAGTCCTAGCTTTTCAGAACAGGTCCAGAGGGGAGAACACTACTTCCTCCTCTTCCCACCTTGGGGGGGCACTCCTGTCTTCTTGCCCCCTGACTCACGCGGCCTGGAATGCTTCTTGCCTCCCAGGCCTCCTTTCCTTTTCTCTCCCTGACCCAGCAGGCAGGCTGCCCTTTCTCTTGCAGGAAGGTCCTGGCTGGCCCCCTTTTCTCTTGCCTTTCTGGCTCATCTTCCTCCTCTTGGCAGGCTCCTCTTGGACCTCTTCCCTCATCTGCTTGTTGGTGGCCCTTGTCACGTCCAGCTGAGGTTTATTACTGTTCATGATTTGAAGTAGCTCCCACTGGTTCTTTTTCTTGGCTGGGAAGTCCCCAAAGGGGGGCTGAAACTTCCTCTTCTTGCCAGAGGGTCTGGGTGCTTTCTCCTTGGGGAGGCGCTCCTGGAAGCTTCCCACCAAAGCTCCTCCTTACTCTGGTGTCCCTTAGGGTGCAGCCCAGCTGAGTTGGGCATCTGCATCTTGTGCTCGCGGGTCAGGTTCCACAGAAGGTTCATCTCTTTCTTGGCCACGCGTTCTTTCTTGGCCTGAATCCTCTTGGTGAACTGGTCTTCCATGGGGTTGGCGCTCCCAGGCACCTTGATGAGCCATTCCTTAGTGTCATCCTGTGCGCGCTTGTAGCCCCAAGGCACCGCCACTGGCCACTCACCTCGTCCCACACGAGGTTGGTCTTCTTTTGGGGATGGATGGGATGCCCTTAAGGCCAGCGAGTGACGGGCAGTGGCCAGGCAGCAGCTTCTCGCAGGGCAGGCATATGGCAGGCTCTAGCAAGCACACTACCACCGCCTCCTCCATGCACTCCATGGTCTGCAGCTGCCAGTAGCTGGTTGATGAGAAGCTGCATGTTGTCCTGTGCCAGGGCCCGCAGCTCAGCATCCAGTGAGGGTCCGGCCTGGCGCAGCACTGTCCGGGGATTGTGGTCCTAAGCCAGCAAGTTGCCCAGGTCGAATTCCAGCTCTAGCTCCTTGTGCACCTTGATGAGCTGCAGCTTCTCTGCCTCTTCTTGCTCTGCCTTGGCCAGCAGCTCCTCCACTCTCTTGCCATCCATGGCTCTTGATGCACACCTCTGTTCCCTCACTTTGGGGCAACAGCAGAATGTGTCCCTACTACAGCAATACTCTGTTTTATATTTCTAAAAGAGATGAATTAATGATCAGAAAGTTTAGAAAAAGCTATTTAACTATCTAGTGAACTCCTGCAGACACAATCTGCTTTCCAACAAATTATACTTCTCTGTCCACCGTGTTTTGTGCCAGTCAGCAATTCAAAAAAAAAAAAAAAGTGTGTTGAACAATTTGTTGTTTCCACAGGGAATAACGAGAAATAAAAATTTTAAAGACTCAAATGAATTCCATAGAGTGTTTCCTATCATGTTCTTTTTGAACCGCTTGCTTATTGAAGTCTTTTTTTTTCATAGCTCCAAGTGTGCTGGAGGAGAAGCTTCCACTGCTGTCAGATATTCGGGCTCTCCTCCTCATTGCACACAGCATCATCCCCACAGTACCCACAGTTACCAGTGTCTAAGGATGAGTTCTCTTGTCACCTGACATAAATCATTCTTCTATCCAATATCTTTCTAGGCACTCCACCCAGAAAGGAAATGGCTCTGTAATTTCTGCATTTTAAAACAGCCTGAGTGAACCAGCAAGAAGAGTTTTCTGGCTAAACATTACGTTACAGCAAGTAAGAGAGCTAAATGGAAAAATGAAAATAATTTTGTTTTATAGCATATATGTTTGTGACTTTTAGAATTGCACATTGAATATTTTCAAACGGTAACTGTTTGGCACCAAAAATTCCTGCCACCTTTTAAAGGATGTAGCAAGAAACATTGCTATTGATCTAAAGTGAGACAACTGATTCTTTACACAAAACAGTTTATTTGGTTTAAGCAGTGAGTCACTGATTACATGGTGAACTCTCTAGTAATCTACCTATAAAAATGCTTACAAAACTACTATTATACAGGCCATCATGACTTTTGCTTTGAAACTCAGAAGCACAGGTGTTAGAAAGGACCCAAAGGCTCTGGGGATGATCTGGTCCAGTTGATTCATAGAAATGCAGGACCCAGGGTTTTCAGGGACCCATGGAGGTTATACAGCTAAGCACTGATAATTGGTCAAGTCCCTTCAATTGTACTATACAGCTTCAGCTACAGGCACCTGAGCACAGAGATCAGCAGATTAGAAAAGAGTGCCCTTCCCAACACTAGGAGATTCAGAATACACTTGAAGTATATAGATTTCATTTATTACTTTTATAGGCATTATTTTACCAAGTAACTGTCATCTTCCAGGTTCTGCTGAGGCTTCAATTTCCACAGTTGTTCTGGGTTTGTAGTATCTTTACTGATCCCCATGAATGCTATAAAATAGTGTGGCCTCAGCCACCAAAGAAAGAAAATGGAAGTCTGTTCCCTTTATGATACTATTGTTTTGTTGTTGGTTTGTATTTGAGACGGGGCTTCTCTTCTCTGTGTATCCCTGGCTGTCCTGGGCCTTGCTCTGTAGACCAGGCTGGCTTCAGCCTCAGAAATAAGTCTGTGTCTCTCTCTCAAGTGCTGGGACTAAAGGCATACACCACCATTGTCCAAAAACAATACTTTTGTTTGATGGAACAATGTAAAGTACTTACTCAGTTGAGAACTAGAATAGAAAAACACAATTAAAAATCAAATAGTAAATAAGCTACACATTTAACTAGCCTTCAACCAGTTCACTAATGTCAATTATTCGTTCAATGAGTGACCTGTTACTTATATGAAACATATAGGATTGCCTGTTTCTCTTTTCTACAGGAAGATTTTACTCCAAGTTCTCAATTAGACAAAAGCCTGCTCCCCTTAAAGATAAATGGAATTAGGAATGCATTTTTTGAGTTTTGGCATTGATTCTATCATCAAGGCTTGAGGCAGTTGATAGAGAACTTCAGGTAGATAATGTTTCCTAGGCTTCCACGTTAATGATAGAATCTGTAACAAAAATGGACTGCTTTTTATGCTGAAACTTTCCTGAAGGTAGGAAAGAGAAAAGATACAATCATGAAGCTGAATCCCAATAGTTACTTCAAGGCACAAAAGGCTGCACTGCCAGAGTGTCCTTTGGACAAGCCCTGTTGGTAAAAGTGGCTGCTCATCTATTTCTGATGGGTATGAAGTTGTGTTCAGTCACTGACAAGCCCACGTTCTCAGTCAACCCTGTGGAGAGGAGCTTGTTAAAAATTTTCCCAAACCAAGAAAATTATTCCTTAAGAACTTCATGGAGCCTGATCCAGTCTTGGCTTTGCACATCTTATGCATGACAAACAGGAGGTCATAGTCTCCATCATTTTTAATGAGCTGTAATTCACTTCTAGAAGGTTATACCTCCCATCTGTACCTTGGCCAATGAAAGAAAAACAAGTTAGGCACACAACAGGTAGGTTGTTGGAAAATATTCCAAATACTTTGGGATTTTGGACCACCTGTGAGGCTTTATTGAGTGGAAAGTTATTTTCAGGAGTAGATTATAATACTTAGAATGTTTCCAAGTTCTAAAGGTCAGCTTTTTCCCTGACAGCAGTATCATGTATTTTCTTACTAAGGTGCTCTGGGAATTCCAGAGTTCCCTATCTTGGAACATTCTGGAGAGACTATAGGTTGAGCATCCCTCACGTGAAAACTCACAGTGTTGAAATGCTCCAAAGTGCAAAACGGGAGTCTCTTCATGGAAACACAAGTGGACCTCACATGAGGGTTTGCACAGAAATGTCAGGCATAGTAAATATATTCTAATTGTACATTTCTATAGTAGCTTCTCAGTATATAGTCCTTGCTGACTTGGAACTTGCTATGGATAGCAGACCTCCAACTCAGAGATCCACTTGTCTCTGCCTTCCAAGTGCTGGGATTAAAAGAGTGTACAACCACATCTGACAGTAAGTCATAATATGTATATTAAATTATCTTCAGGCTAAGCATATTTATATAAAGTGTAAGCAAAGCCTGTATGAGCTTCCTGTTTAAACTTTTATCTTATCTGCAAGGTCTCTTATTTTGATTATATAAATTGTTACATTTGTATGTTACATATTAAAATCCACAGATTTTAAAAAGCCCTACCACACAAAATATTTGTGGTTCTAAGTGCTGATTTGGAATGTAAGATACACAAATCTGTTTTGATTGTCCCATGTAACAGCCATCCTCTTGTTATAGAAACAAGCAAATGACACAGGCCTGGCCATCAAGAGTTAACTCCTGTGATCACACTGAGTTGCTTAGGGATGGCAGCCAAATCTAGTTGATAAGTTACAGTCCTCTTCTGATATCATCTCCAGTGGAAGAGAATAAAGTGATACCCTTAACATGTTTGCTAAGTTAGAACGCTACCCATGTAAGACAAAAGATGTCTTCACGTGAACACAAGAAAGCAAACACAGAAAAGCCAAACAAGAAATAAAGAAGGGCAGTGAGAAATCCTGCTGACAATAGTTTAAGCACTGGAAGCCAGATGACTTCTCACTCAGTTACATAGTTAATACCTTCCTCTTTTTTGTTTGACTGCTTGTGTTGAGTTGTGTATTGACCATTGCCATTGAAAGACTTCTGGGTAAAATCTATGCCATTCAACAAGTTCTTAGAAGGCTGATTATTACTTAGGCATTAAAGAGGAGAAAGAGAATGAGAGTTCAAGCCTGCCTGTGAGATGCTTACAGTCTGTCTTCAGGATAGATTACTCCATGTCATTTGCTGACTTTAACCAATATTATAAAGTGGGTGGTTTGGCATGAGGTACCTAGGAATAGAGTAGCATGCATTGTACTAAAGTATAAGAAACAGTTTACTCTAAGTTTAGAGTGTATTTTAAGTCTGGTGGTACAAGCTGGCAGACAGTGATGCATAAATATATAGGTGTTCACTGTTAATTTGTTAACCAAACTGAACAATGATGGGAGACACAGCAAATACAAAGTCAAATGATATGTCTGTTCTCAAAAACCTTTTGGTGCAGGACAGGCAAACAGTCCAGCAAGAACTGTGTGGTAATGCCATGCATCTTAAATGATGACACTTTAGAGACAGGTGGTGACCTGCAGCGAGTTGTTGTGCTTGCTGACAGACAGCCACTGCCTAGAGATTGTGGGTGGAAGGCCAGAGTGGTCCAGAAGAGATGCCCAGCCATATGTCTGCATGGTACCATGCTGAGAGACATAACTAAGGAAAAGAACCCATGTCAGTAAGGGTGATTGTTGACTGTGTGCCCCCAACTGAGAAACCAAAGTACCAGTTAAATGAAACATGCCTTCTTTCACCAGACATTAGCTAAACCTATCATTGAACTTCTACAGGAGAGAAGGTTTCATCAGTCTGCACAGCAAACCCAGCAGGAAACATCATAGTGCAGAGATGTCAAGAATTCCCAGAGTTGAACCAACACGCACCAGCCTCCTTCCAAGTTAAACAGTGAATTCTGCTTTGCTGGAGTAGGATGGCTGGCTTGCTGTTGCTCATGTGTATGGCCAGGAGTTTAGATTCCAAGAAACCCAATGACTGGAGTACAAAGTGGTTTGCAGCACATGTCTCATGAGTGTTTCAAATGTATTTTTGCTTTGTCACAATTAAGTATTTGAAGATGGGAAGCTTGTTCACAGAAGTGCTGTTCCTTAAAGCGTTGCTTCCCCATGTGCTTAATGTTAATATTAAATACATTGCCTTGATTTAATATCGAGATGTGGATGCATGCCCCACCCCAAGGGAACAGCATAACCAAATTTGAAGTGGACTTAAATTCCACCACTACAAATGCCTGTTAGTTGCTTTCACCAGAGTGCCTTCTTTAAAAGTATTGACTATTTTGGAGAAACCCTGAATCCTACCCAGATCCTGAAAGAGTAGGACTGGTGTTCCAAGGACTTAAAATGAAAGAAAATCCACAATTTAGGAAACCAGCCCAAATGGCACAATGAGGTACCAGTCATTCTTCCATCTAGGCAAACTTTTGGAAACTGCAAAGTTGGCAAACTTTAGTGGTAGAACCCAGTTTGACTGCAAAGTTGACCAGCACCCTATGCTCTAGCACCAGGACCAAGAGACCTGCTCCCTGAGGGGCTTGCCTAGAGCCGGCAGGAGTTGAAGGGGTGATCAGACCTGGGCTGCCTGGAATACCACTGCCTGACTGCCTACTCCTGAGACCTGCCTCACCCATCCTCGGTCTGGAAGAGATTCCCAACATCTACGGATGAGAGGAGCAAGTTGCCTGCAAAGGAGACCCAGGACTCACCCCCTTGACCATGGGATCTGATGGCTTCGTGTTCCCTGACCATACTACTAGTGATGTCAGCTTCCACTGACAGAGGATCTGTTTTTTTCCTCTAAAATACACCAGACTTGTGTCTTTGCTCTTTGTATAAGGGCTTTTAAATGTTTTGAAAAGATGAACACCCCTGAAGAGGGCCAGATACAAAATTTCTAATTCTGGCTTTTCCTCCCTTGACCAAATGTCTCAAAGTCCTGATAACCTCTTATTAGTTTGCACCAAGACTGTATTTCTTGGTATTAGAGAATACTGCTCTAATGAGGGAGAAGGTAATATTGTGGCTTACAGCAATGCCTGAGCATTAGAATGACCATTAGAGTTTTGTTGAAGACACCTATACCTCAGTCACATTCTTGGAGTTTTGAGTCAATGAATATAGAATATAGGGGTGAGCCTTTAGTATAAACACACCTGCAGAGGTCAGCATGCATAAAAACAGTTGGCAATAAGTGGAGATCAAGGGCAAGACACTTTGTCTTTTGCTAGCTGGCATAAAAGAGATCTAACTGGAGATGACCCCATTGCAGGCTTTATTCTAGACTACCTTCCTTTGATTATTGATACAAAATAAGAGGAAACCTTCAACAAATCTCAGTAGAAATTCTGACTTTAAGGAGATGACAGGACAATTGCTGTGCAGCATTGGAGAAAATCATGATGACACTGAGCAGCAGATGTGGCTGCTGGGAAAGAAAATAGCATGGCAAGCAGATCAGGAATTCTTTGTACAGCCTTGGGGTTCAGCCAGGACCAAAGCCTGTCACTAATCACTGAATGCCTTATACATTTCTAACTTCTGGTTGTACTTAGAGATCAATATACTCTCAAGAATAGAAGGTCATGGTGGGTATGTGGTGCCCTAATCTTTTTGAGATAAAGTATTTTTGTAAAATTGTGTGGGTGTGTGTTTGTGTTTATGTTAGCCTCAGGTTTAAGGGAAGCAAGGAGGAGCCTGGTAGCACAGTCACTACCCAGAGTAAAGGCAGTAGGTAGAGCAAAGATACAGGCAACATCTACCATCCCTCTCCCTGCTAGCCTTGAACAGAAATATTTACCATCACAGACTTGTATCCTCTGCTGCAGGTTCCATCCTCCTGGGCTTGTCTGAAGCTTAATCTAAACACTGTTTTGATTGTACTTCAACATGATTTATTTACCACCTCCACCTTTAGGAGAGTTTTCAATTCTGCAATTCATCTAATAAAGCGTAATCTGCATTGTCATGCAGGATGAGACAGGAGAGATCTACTCCAACCCTGACAAAAAGAGATCCTGAGGCATGATCAGGAACCCACTCTAATGCCCTACATGCAGGCCTCAAAGTTTAAACACTGAGCATGCCTACCCCAAGTATGTGACCCTAGAGGTCACAAGAATCTTCTGTCTTTGGATGGGTGAGATCCAGTGCAGCTGATACACCACAAAAGGAAAGACAAAAGTCCAGGCAGGTGCAGGATAGATGGCTTATCCATTTGAGACTTTGTTTCTTAGAAGATCTAAAGAGTGGCATTTAGAATCCTCCATCTCTGGTGCTGGAGAGATAGCTCAGCAGGTAAGAGCACTGACTGTTCTTCCAGAGGACCCAGGTTCAATTCCCAGCATCCACATGTCAACTTACAACCATCTATAACTACATGATCTGGCACTTTCACAGACATACATGCAGGCAAAACACCAATGCACATAAGATAAAAATTAAAAAAAATCCTCCATCACTTCTGCTCCATGTGTAATCCGTTGACCTCTTCTGGCCTCGGGAGAATTGCATGCATGTAGTGTACAGACATACAGCAGGAAAAACACCCATACACATAAATGAAATAATGCAAAAACAGAAACAACGCCCTAACCAAATTAAAAATTATCATCAAATACATTGTCCAGGCCAAGAGAACAAAATTCATCATCAGTAGAACAACACCACAACCAAAACAAAACAAACAAACAAACAAGCAAAAATCCTAACATCTGCCAAATGATCTTGGAATACATGATCTCTGCTTTGCAGTTATAAGTGATGCTACCATTCAAGGAAATAAAAGGCATACAGCTCTGAAGTTACTAATTTCTTTGATATTCCCTTAGTGAATTTTATTTCTTGGATGTATTAGAGAAACACTCTTGTGTTTCTCCTCTGTTTGTTCATCATGAGCATCCATGGAGTAGTGCATTTTAACATAGGTGAATTTATGACCACAAAGATACAGCATGGATACGTTTTTCATCATGAAGTTAGGTCCACAGATTTTGACACACTATCCACACCAAAAGCACAATTCTCTGTGTAGCTGTGACTTTTTGGGAACGAATAATGAACACTAAGCCACATTACACTTGAAGAGGTCCATTCCTACCTGATACTTCTAGTGTTATAAGACTGTGAACCACACATGAATACAGAAGGTTCTTATGAGATAAAAATTAGAGATTATGTTTTTATTCATAAGAATACATTAAATTTATTCAATACAAGCTTAAAGTAGGAGAGTCAAAGTATGTAGTACATAGCCTTAACAAAACAGCAAATTAATTATAGTAACAAAAACAAATAAATGACAAAACTTCAAATGAAAAGA
Source organism: Arvicanthis niloticus (assembly GCF_011762505.2). Classification (NCBI taxonomy): domain Eukaryota; kingdom Metazoa; phylum Chordata; class Mammalia; order Rodentia; family Muridae; genus Arvicanthis; species Arvicanthis niloticus. The sequence goes on along the minus strand of NW_023046387.1, from coordinate 276,107 downwards.
AAGAAAATTATATACTCAAGGAAATCAAAACTAACCAAAACCAAAACACAGTTCTTAAGGTAAGCAGCATTCTCTTGCTGTAGATTTTGCAACAGAGACCTACAGTCTGTTGATGGCCTTAGAAATGTAGTGCAAAGATTGTGACTAATGGTAATAATGTCTTCAAGATGAATGTAGCTATGCCCCAATGGGGGTGGGGTGCTCTTGGACAAGTCTTTGCAAGGGAAAGCAGGAGTCATGTTTCACACAATACCTCAAAGTCTTTAAAATTCACTTGACTTATCTCCATGAAATTGTTCAGGATGACCCATGAGGACAAGCAAAATTTGCATTCTCAGGCCCCTCCAGGATGACCAGCAGATCTTAATGACCCTCAGCATTTCTCTGAAGCCTTCCAAACATGCACTCTTGCTGAACCAGAGGCTAGACAAAATAAAGGCCTTTATGATATATACTTACCCAAAGAAAGGAAGAAAATTCAGCCCAAGATTTCCATGGTTATAGGGATGAGATGCAATGGTGGTTCACTTGCTTTGCACAATCAGTGCTCCTGGTGAAGAATTGTGTCTGTGGGATACCTTGACCTATTCTGTGCCCTGTATGAGTTTCTGTTGGATTATTTCAGATATAGGGGAGCAAGACATAAAGGCCTGGTGAGGACCTGTCATGTCAGCTATCCAGCAAACACCAGGCTTATTCAGCAGGACAATCCAGTATGACCATTGAGCTAAGGTCTTTCCTTGTATCCCCAAAGAAGCAGTGCCACAGAGCATCTGGGCCTAAAATTTTTTCTCAGATTTAATAAACAGTTTACAAGTTAATTGTGAACTACACACTGTTCTGGAGCTAAAATAAAACACCACATTTCTCCAATAGTCCATATATATTATATTGAAAAATAACTGCATAACAATGTCTGAATAGAACACTGTACAGAGGTCTTCTAGACAGCCTAGCAACCATTCAAGTGAAGGCTGTTATTATATCTAGAGTGCAGGAACCTGCCTGGGTTCCTCTTGTGAACCCCTCCATCTGCGAATCCCCAGAGAAACCATCTCCCAGAATACATGCTCACTGAAGAGATACTATAATCAGCAAGAGTGCGCGGTATACAAATCTTCCCAAGGGAAAGCATTGAACTGTAAAAGGGATATTAATGAAGAAAGATGTGATACCACTGCTAATAGAGAAGAGCAGAGATGGGTCACGGACCCTTAGCCAGCCTTGTTGACTCTCAGGCTCATGGATTTGACATGGCAGCCTCCTACTCACCTCCATGTACCACAGTCTTTTATTTTCCTACAAATGATTTCAATATAGATAAATAGATTTGCTCTACAACCAGTTTCAATAGTGATGAATAGTTTTTCTCTACCAACTGTTGAATATCTGACTTTACACCATTATCTGTCTCCTTTGGTTCTATTGAGTTAGGTGGAGAGGCATGATGACCTGCTACTGTATTTGATGTTTCTGTGATGCAAAGTGAACTGATAGAGTACTTTCTCATTAAAGCTGGACTGTGTTATCATTTAAGATGTTTGCTGACCAAGTGTATATATGTAGAGATACATATAAATATGTACATATATGTTCAGAAACAAACCAGTTCATGCCTTCGTACATGCACACACACGTGCAAACACAGAGACATACCTAAATACACACTTGTATGTACAAGAAACCATACCACAAACACCTAAAATAAGCACCTACCAATACAGAAATACACAACATAAAACTGCTAACACACACATGCACAAAAGCACACAGACACACACACAGAGACACACACAGAAACACACAGAGACACACACATCAATCCAAAGATTGCTATGTTTCAGCACATTTCCTGACACTTGAGAAGGGAGTTGGACCTAAGCTGTGTAGTAGGCTCTTAGACAAACCCAGGCTCTGCTGGTCAGGCCTGTACTTATTTCTGTTTCACGAACTTTTCCCATACAGATACTTGCTGATCCTATGAGAATTAATAAGCTCTATACAGATAGGCTGGTCCACACAATTCAAGATACTAAGAAAGAGGGTTTTAAGAACATCCTCCAGGAAGCTTCAAGTAGAAACATATTCTGCTCTCTAAACCTACCTTGGCTCCCTCTCAGAAGACCCTGGTAGCACCAGTAAAAAGACAGTTAGTCATGTTTATTATCCATGAACTTTACAACACATTACAGCTCATGTGATATTAAAACATCCCCAATGACGTTCAAAGCAAGCTAGGGAATTAGCATGCAATGATTTCTCTGAAATGCAGCACTCTACAAAACTGTGAGGGGGAAGTGTCCTGAAGCAAAGTCATGTCCATGAAATACTCAGCAAAACAATGTCAGCAGAGGGATGCACTGTAGGATTTCATGAATCCTCATGGTGAAGCCAATAAGACACACCATGAATTTCCAGGGTGTTATTTCAGTACAGGATAGGCAAAGAAGTCTAACTTTGTATTTTTATAATAAGTATATTTTAAAACTTTTTATTATAAAAGACTCTAATTACAAAACAATAAATGGAGTTCCTTTCTTTCTGTCCTGGGAGAAGGCTGGACCAGAGCCTCTCTGAGTGAGGCACCATAGAGCAGGAGGGATGATCTGGGTCCTAGATAATTCCGGAAGTGGCATCCTTAGACACCTCTTCATTCCATAAAGCTGGAAGGGATGGTGGTCACAGGACCAGGAGCTCCTCTGCCTAGAGTGATAGGATAGCATTGGCAGCCTGGGAGGTAGAGCAGAGGGAGAGGCCCTTGCAGAAACAGCCAGGAAGGTCACTTCCAGCCGGGGCGCCTGTCCCCATGACCTGAGTGTTGGAGATGCAGATGCTCCTCTTGTTGCCACCATATGGTAGGCATTGAGAGGAAGAGTGCTGTGTGAAAGTCTCTGGGTCATGGAAGGACCCAGAGTTGGAGATTCTGGAAGAAGCTTGGTATCTGGTGCCACTGGATTCTGAAGACCAACAGATGGCCAGTTATAAGAACCCAGGTGAGATGGCCTCAGTGGTCAGTCAACCAAACCCACTGCTTTCCCACCAGACTAGGGAACCATCCTATGTGTCACTGGGGTTCCTGTACTCTTGCCTTCTTCCCTCTAAGAGCCTCATACTCCCTTTTGAGAATGAGAGGCTGGTGTTCAGGGTCCAAAGGGTCATTTAAATAGGACCACCAAATTCTTGGAGACAACTTTTGTCTCATATGCGCAGCTGTTGTTGGGCACCCCTTTGTGCCCCATATCCTGCTCTGGTTCCATGAGTACCATGTTTGCTTCCTGGTTGTTCTGCAAATGGGTAGGCCAACCAACCCAGGGATTGGAAGTTGTAATGAATGAGGGAAGGGCTGGAAAGGGGAATCTGAGGTCATATGGTAAGGTTTGGGAAGAGTGGGCTGGCCTAAAAATGAAATTCTTCACTTTTAAGTTTTGGCAATATGGGTTCTGTTTGTTTAATAAGTATTATTTGGTTGGAAAACTCACCTGTGTTTTACATGGAGCCTAGGTTTGTAGGATAAGACTCATCCTGGGTCACCAACACCCTCCTCCCTCTCCCTAGGGATTTAAGGCTAATGACAAAAAATTCATGAGAAAGCACAGTGGGCCAAGTTGTGTGTCTGAACCTGGAACAGACAGCATTGCCTTCGTTCATGTTAATAATGTGTTTTTTTACAACAATAACAACAAACCAAAAACAATAAAATATGTAAAAATGTGGAGAGAGCTACCAAGTTCTTCCTCTCTATGACTAGCTTACCCTTGTAGCAGTGACTTGAGACCAAATAATACCAGGAGCTCTTCTGGGAGGTGACAGATGATTCAAAGATGCTTGTCAGATAGCTTAACCAAAGCAGGAAGTTTCAGATTCAGTGAGAGGCCTGGGCTTATGTTGCAGAAAGACTGCAAAACCACATGTAATTAACAGGCCTCTCAGCATACCCACCAATATACATATTGGCAGAGACATGCATATCCCCCTCCCCAAGACAGACCAGAAATCATAAGTGAGCAGGAAACAGGAAGGAGACCTCAATGCTGGAGGATCCATTGAATGTAAAAAAGCTAAAATTTCAAGTGAGACCCAGGACTGTGCTATCCATCCCTTAGGGACTAAAAACGCTTAGTGAGCAGCTTCTTCTGCAGACTAGGTTGAGAGAGTTGGAGAAATTTTTTTTCTTGAAGCCTGACATCTTTCACCCTAACCCTCAGCCAGAGAGAAGCCTTTCTTCACACATCCCTGTTCATCAAGTCAGCTCCTGGATAGAAGCTCCAGGAAAGAACCCTAGCAACACTGACATGAAACAGGACTGACAAGCTGCTTCTCAGGCTCTGTCACTGTGAACCAAGGTCTAGACTGGGTTAAGAGACCATTTTGCAATGCAGGGAAAAGGGAAAGAAAACATACAAATCCCTTGCCGTGTGCCCACCCCGAAAAAAAAAAAAGATAATGGGAACCACTCATTTTGCAATTCCAGTGGGCACTAAAACTTGCAAATTGCTTCCTACCTGTGACCTCCTATGACCCCTTCAAAGCAAATGAGCTACAGTCCCTGACTATATAACTCAAAGCTCAGTGCTCCTGTCAAGTAGGCACCCAAATAAAACCCCTCTAGCATAATGGCCTGTAGGTGTGTAATGTGTGTTTAGCTTATCTATCTTAATGAACTGCAGTTTGTAATTGAGTAGGAGGGGTTGCTTGCCAATCATGCAGTTTCTTGAAAGAGGCTAACTCCACAAAAGTCTTGTAAATGATCACAGAACAACTGGATAAGACATAGGAGAGTGCCTAGATAAGGTGGAGGATGGTTCCATGGGCTTGACTTTGTTTATTAGTAAGGAGGGCAACCTGCCCCTAATGCTTCATGCATCGTACCTGTTGCTACTTGGTACATAGGTCATAGATCTTCACACAGCACCCTTCCATGTTACCTCTGGCTCTGAAGGAGTCATTATATACAGTATCTGTGTATAAAATCATCCATTTCATCTAGATTTTACAGATGTGTCGAGTATAAGCTTTTCTAGTAAGACATGATGAATTTTAAATTTCCTGTTTTTGTTGTTATGTCTTCATTTTCATTTCAGATTTTGTTAATTTGTGTACTGTCTCAGTGCTGTTCACTTAGTTTGGCTAAAGGTTAATCTATCCTCTTGATTTTCTCAAAGAACCTGTTCTTGCTCTTGTTGACACTTTGTATCTAGCTCTTTGTTTCTATTTGGTTGTTTTCAGCCCAGAGTTTGAGTATTCCCTGCTATCTACTCCTCTTAGATAGGTTTGCCTCTTTTTGTCCTAGAGACCTCAGGTGTGTTGTTAAGTTGCTGGGCTAAGATAACCTCAGATTCCTTATGAAAGCACTCAGTACTGTGATTTTCCCCCTTAACACTGCTTTTCTTGTGTCCCAAAAGTTTGGGTATGCTGCATCTTTGTTTTCATTGAATTATAGAAAGTCTTTCTTTATTTCTTGCCTGTGACTCTGGTTATAACAATCCTGTGGGTGTATGGGTATGATAAGACCCTAGTAAGTATTCTACAAAAGGAGCAGGATGCTCTTATGACCCCTGTGTGACCTCACCTTTGTCATGTTTGTGGGCTTCTGTAGTGGTGCTATGAGCCCAGCTGGTAAGTCCTGGAATAGATCCATAGTGTCCCATTCTCTTTTTCTCTTTCAGGATACTAATGAGAATAGATTTGATGAATATACAGTCTTAATCCAAGTAAGCATCCCATTAATTCTTGTGGACCATCTGGATGAAGCACCAAGTTCCCGGATAGTTCTGCATGAACTTCCCAAACCCAGCCAACTGGAGGCAGAAGAAATCCAAGCAGAAGGCATCCATAACCAGCACTGCCAGCACTTCCCCAAGCACAGGGTAATGTGGCTTGAGTGGAAGAAGAGATGTGTTCAAGACAGCTGGCACTCCAGTACCATAGCCAGCACCTACCATGTCTAGACCAGCACAAAGAAGACCATGGAGGAGGAGGCTTCACATAAATGATTGCCTGGGTCAGGCAGCAGTTCCTGTAGACTTTGGGTTTGCTGCTAGGCAGCCAGCACCTCTGGACTGACTGACACTTGCCCAGCATCTTGTTTACTGCCATGCCACACAGTCACACTTAGAGCACAAATATGAGTGATGCAGGGGTGAAGGACCATAGGACCAAGACCCTTAGTGCACCTGCAGCACCAGCAAGATCACATTGACCATCAGCCATGCAGAAAAGAGCACACTGACCATAATCAGAAAGGACCTAAGTTCCACTTAAGTGGATGGTCAGAAACAATAGGACTCATTCAAGGTCCCTGCTCCATTAAACTGGAGGGGAAGCTACAGTCCAGCCAGATGTGGTGGAGACCTAAGACCTTCCTTTTGTAGCTAAGCATAGAGTTAGTTCAGCAGAGCATGTCTGCAGGAGGCAGGGTGTTGTTCACAGTTATATCCTCTATCTTAGCATCAATAATAGTGTCTGGGTTGGGTAACTGTATGTGGGATGAATCTCCAGGTGGGGCAGTCTCTGGATGGCCTTTTCTTCAGTCTCTGTTCCACAGTTTTTCTCTGTATCTCCTCCCATGGGTATTTTGTCCCCTTTTCTAAGAAGGACCAAAATATCCACATTTTGGTCTTCCTTCTTCTTGAACTTCATCTTGTATGCAAATTAAATCTTGGATATTTCCAGCTTTGGGGATAATATCCATTGATCAGTGAGTGAATGCCACATGTGATTTTTTGTGATTGGGTTACATCTCTCAGGATGACATTTTCGAGTTCCATCCATTTGCCTAAGAATTTCATGAAGTCATTGTTTTTAATAGCTGAGTAGTACTCCATTGTGTAAATGTACCACATTTTCTGTATCCATTCATCTATTGAAAGGAATCTGGGTTCTTTCCAGATTCTGGCTTTTATAAATAAGGCTGCTATGAACATAGTAGAGCCTGTGTCTTTCTTATATGTTGGAGCATCTTTTGTGAATATGCCCAGTAGTGGATGTTGAACATTTCTTTAGGTGCTTCTCAGCCATCTGGTATTCCTCAGTTGAGAATTCTTTCTTTAACTCTGTATCCCATTTATTAATATGGTTATTTGATTCTCAATTCCATCTTCTTGAGTTCTTTGTATATATTGTATTATTAGCCCTCTTTCAAATGCAGAGTTAGTAAAGATGTTTTCCCAATCTGTTGGTTGCAATTTTTTCCTATTTACAGTCTCCTTTGGCTTACAGAAGTTTTGCAATTTTATGAGGTCTCATTTTTCAGTTCTTGATCTTAGTGCATTACCAGTGGTGTTCATGTGGGTATATGAGTATAGATGGGAGCCTCTCTCCATGTGTTTTTGTGAATGTGTGTATCTGTGTGTGCACATATGGCCATGTGTGAAGGTCTTCGTACAATATTGTATGTGTGTATGAGCACACATGCATTCACATATATGTTCTTTCCCAGGTATGGGTGAGCATCTGTGTCCTCATGTTGAGTATATGTGTAGGTGTGGATGCCTGTATGAGCTTTTGTGGTTGTGGTTGCTTCTGTATGTTTGAATGTGTGTGTATGTGTCTGTCTGTCTGTCTTTCTCTCTGTCTGTCTGTCTGTCTGACTGTCTGTCTGACTGTGTTTCTATGTATTTTCTCATACACATGTTTGTGGTTTTCTGCACATGTTCATGTTCACTTGCTCATGGAAGGAACATCTTTAACAATGATTGTACCCACCTTAGGTGAGAAAGTACTATGGCCACTCAGGTTTTTACCACTCTGTATCAAACATTGCATGAAGCCACCCAACTTTTTACATGTCCACCCTGGAACAAACAAAACCTGTAATTGTAAATATAAAAGTTCCCAGGAGTTTGTAGAGGCAAAAAATATTCATTTACAATACAATCATTTGGAGGAAACCAAAGGAATGGGGTACACAAAGGTTTGGAGGAGGCTGCTGTGGCAAATCAAGGTCCTAGGGAGGCAGAAAGGGTAGCTGGGAAGTTGTGCCCCTTCTCTATCCTGGATAAATGGTAACAGCTCACTGGATGGTCAGGGGTTCACTGTTTCTCCCCTACAGCCTGTTTTCTTCTCATCCCCAATGCCAGCTAGCATTTTCTTTCCACCTTTGCCTAACACTGAATCAGTTATCCTTGTCTTTAGAACGTGGCCTAGATTTTGTTCTTTGAGAGATTAGAGTAGCTGTGTGCTTGCAGGTGCTTCCAACACAACCAGAATTCCCACAGCCATGGTGAGGTGTGAGAACAGGTCTGTCTCAGTGCAGTGCAGCCCACTTATGCTCATGATACACTACAGCTCTGTGTCTGCAGCACTCAGTAGCTCCTTTTATCCCAAACTTGTTCACAGTGTGTTAAAATTGACTTCCTGGAAATTTGGGGGAGATGAGGACCCTTCAGATATTGCTGTTGGCAGTGCATGGTAGAGCCCTGGCAGAAGTCATGTACAATTCTTCAGAAAGTTGAACTGCAGTCTCTGGGTTACCCAGTGATTCCAGAATGAGAATTGGCTGTCCACAGAAAAACTAGGGGACATTTGGGTTTTAGCAGTATTCCTTAGAGCAGCCCCAAATTGAGACTATCTAAACGTTCATCAGTCAAAGAATGAAAATGTACAGTGTGGTCCAGCCCTTCCATGTAATATATTTTGGTATGAAATCATACATCATTTGGCCATGAGATCATCAGCCTTCTGTTAGCCAATCAAATCCCTGATACAATCACCTTATAGGAATTAAAGATTTTGTATGAAGATTTTCTAGTTTCCTGACATCATTGCTTTGTGCATGAAGTAAGGCATTCCATGATTAAGAGAGCTCCTTTTGGAGAAAAATTTTTATCTTGAAGCAACAGGGAAGCAGTGGGTGAGAGCAAGGGGCTGGGTCTTTCTGGGGAACCAAGCCTTTACTATACAGCCTGGAGAACTTACTAAGTAGGCTTTGCTACAAGGAAAAGGACTTCCAAGCGTCACCTTGTCTGTGCACTTTGCCAGAGTTCTTTATCTCCTCTGCACACTGAGATCTTTCTCCATGCAGCAGAAGTTAACTTTTTTTCTACAGTAGTACAGGTTATTGCCACATGCATTTACATTAATTGGGAAACTAAACAGGTGACAGTGTGCTTGCATGTTTTCACACATGTACTTGTGTGTGTATGTTCATGAGTGTGTATGTATTTGTGCACACATACATGTGCACACACAAAAACACACAAATGCTTATAACCCTCCACCAAATCACAATTATCTATTGAACAAGAGCAGGAAAGACTTGAGGAATGCCTGTAGTTCTTGCTGAAGCTGAAGGAGTTGCTCACCTACTCAAAAGACTTGGCAGTAGAACTGCAGCATCCTTTCAATTTCCTCCAAATGAACTTAAGAGCTCAGGCTGGAAGGAGGTTGTAAAACCAATTAGGTCCCCAATATTTTTGAACTTTTTGGGTTTCTTATCATTTGCATGGTTCTCAGCTGTCCATATATTGTGGATAATCCAGCATGGTATACTGTGATGCTATCATGATGCTACCCTGACAGAGTAAACACCAATAGCATCATATTATCTCTTCTGATCTGTGTTGAAGTGGTTCCCATATTATTCACAAGTGTTGCTGAAGATAATGTAGGTTAGAGGTGAGGACAGTTCCTCTCTCGTTGTATTAGTCCTTTGCTCTTCCAAAGGCAAACAACTGGAGATTCTCCAGTTTCACAGCTTGTGTGAAGTGACTTGCCAAGAACCATGCAGGAGGAAGGACAAAAGACTTAAAACTTATGGAATTCAGCCCATGGGTTACCACAGCCACAGGGGTAAGCCTTGGTGTGGCATGGCCATGAAGACTCTGTGTCCTGATGACGTTATGCTGTTATGAAGTACTGCTCTGCTTTTTGCCCTTACATTCCCTCTTAATCTATGAGTTATTTGAAAACATTAGGGGTGCTTCCTGTACCCCACCTGATAGTGTCTCTGGCATTCACAATATTAATGCTTGATTTCTACCAGACATTGCTGATGGAGCACATCATGATTCAGTCCCCACCCTAAAGAAAATGTAGATTGTCGACAATGACCACCACACTTAGAAAACCTTTGGAACAATAAAGTTTTTAGTGAAGGTCTGTAGCCATGTTTTTTACTACTGACTCTAATCTAAAAAACCTTAGGGAACACTATGAAGATCACAAAGCCGTACTTTTATTAGTTAAAGTTCTGGACCTTTTTGTGTTCAGAGAACAAAACCATGGTAGCACTGGCTTACAGGACCCTCACTGAGGGTGGAAGGGGGTTAATTGATGACTTATACCCTTATTTTGACTTCAGCTTCCTGATATGGTTTACTAAGAATTGCTAATGAGTAGATATGCATTTTGAGGATTTAAGGTAGATATGACTGATTATTATATAAATGCTTAGATTTGTGATTCTATTAAGAATTTTACAAGATTACTTTTAAAGATAAATAATAAAACAATTACTTCTTTCTTTATAAATGCCAATTGCTCCCTTCCAGTAAGGGAAACTAGCTGAGAAACTTAACATTCTTGCTTACATATTGTGAATCTATAATAAGTTGCTTGGTTATGGATGTACTTGGGTTTATAAGAATAACTTCATTTTTTTAACCTTAATACATAAGGTTATTTCCTTTAATGCTAATGATGTATTAACACATTGTTTTTTATCATAATCATTTATTGGAAGGAAACTGAAATATATTCACATTTAATTGTATACTGCTTGAAAGAGTTTGCTGGGATATATAAATGATGGATGAAAGAATAAAGCATGGTGTGGTGTGGCTGGAGAACTGTGTCTTCCATCCATGGACTATGTGTGTCCATGTAAAGGTTGTGTTAAAGGGGATTAGAACATTGTTCCTACTCTCCACCAATTGTGTTTACTGATATATGTATATATGTGTGGAATACTTGTAACCTGCTTTTGGAGCTTTGCTCTAATGTTTCAGTGTGTGAATATAGACATGTCTATCTGTAGGTGTGTATACATGTGTGTGTGTGTGCATGTGTATCCATGCATGTATAATTGTATGTATAAACTTATTATATCCTGCCCTTTGCTTCATACATTCATTCATTCATTCATTCATTCAGTGTGTGTGTGTGTGTGTGTGTGTGTGTGTGTGTGTGTGTATTTGTGCGTATATGTGAATTTTCTCTATTTCCTTTTTCTCTTGCCCCAAGAAGTTAAAAATCATCATAGATTATGCACTGGCCACAGGGTGTTATTACCAGTAAATTAGATTTTCTGACTTCAGAAAAAAGGTCTGTTGAGTAACATGTTTAATCACTGGTTGCCTTTGGCAGCAGACCCCATTAGTATCTGAAGCTACCCCAGTCAGCAGCTCTATCATTTACAGCAAATTGCTGCCTGTTTGTATTTACCCATTACTAGGATGCTAAAGCCAGAGTCATTGGCATTGACTGGTCCTGGAAAGTATTTAGAGAGCAATTCAGAGTCACATTTGACCTCTTTGGACAGAAGGTAATCCAATGGAAATTTTGGATCTTGAATTAGCACACAGGCATGAAAGTATTGGCTGAAAAATCACACAATGGTCAACATATTTACAGGAATACCCTGCAGAAGATATAATCCTTCGTCACAGAGGAAGAAAATGCCAGAAGAAATAAATTATCAATAAATTATCAAAAAGCATCCCTTAGGTCAATAAAGTATATTCAATGATAAACCCTGTAGGAACAAACAATTATTTGGCTGGGAAATTTCAGGTAACTCCCTGACACTCAAGGACTATGTTGAGTATTGTGAGATAATGTGAAATCAGCTTAAAGGCATGTGCACAGCAGGCACCATTCCAAAAGTATCCAGAAGCAGCATGATGAACTACATTCAGGGCAAAGATGGTGCCTCCCAGACCCAGAAATTCTGATGAGATCCAGCTAAGAATAAAGGAATCATATATGGGATTCACTTGTGAATCTCATGACAGTACAACCGGTTAAAAACAACAAACATAAACTTCAGGGAGAACGACCTGAGCTTTCAACCAGTGTTGTACCTGCAGCTGATGAGATTCACACATGAGCCTCAGATGGCCAAAATATCAATGTGAAAGACAAATTCAACTTCTCAGATTAATCAATATTGCTGAATCTTGTTGGAAAACAGAACCTAAGGACACTACATATTATTTACCATGCAGTCATGAATCCCACTGGAGAGAATAATGATCAGTAGTATGTGGTTAATCTGAACCACAAGGATGTGTGCAAATGGTCTAAGTTGGGGGTGATGTGGTGTGCTAATAAAGTGTATAACAGAGGAGGTTATGCTCTCTTTCAAGATGGGTGCTCCTAAAATTATGGAGCATGACATACTGTGGACTCTTCTACATACTTGCTGTCCATTGTGTGTGGCATGAAGGATGTGTCCAGGATATGAAGTGCATCATCCACAATTAAGTTAAACCCAGTGTCACAGACAGAACTTAGGATTCCTGCTCCACACTTAAAACACCTTTGATAAATGATGACATATTAGAGTTTCAGAGGGATCATCTGAAAAGTGTAACTGTAAAACTTTCTGTGAAATAGCATTTCAGAGAATTCTACTGCTGCAACTGTTTAACTGCCATTATTCATTTCTCAATGTTATAGGTCAGGACCAAGACATTATTAGACATACCTGTTTGGGGACAGTAAGAGCTGCTATCATAGTTCAAGCCAAGAACCTAAGAAAATTCAATATTTCTAACTAATGTAAAAAGTGCCTACTTGGGAATGAACAAAGCTGTAATTCATTAGGTTCAGCAGCCATTTCACAGCCAAGGAAGAAATATCATATCCAAGTCAGTGCTGCTGTGTGCAGTATGTGTCAGAAAAACAGGAGGGGAGCTATGGGTAAGCAGGACAAAGCATGAAGAATACTTAGGATGCTAGAAATTATAGTCTATGTTATATGGTGTATATTATATTATACAATGTGTTACAAAATTATTGCTGTACATCAAGAAGATGTTCATCTTCTTAGGAGTAGAAATATTTGAGCAGAGGTTCCAGATTGGCAGGGCAAGTGTGTTTCTACACAGAGGTGTGCAGGATACCCCTCTTGCTGTGCTTGCAGCACGCAGGGCTTCAGACAGAGCAGAAGCACATCCATAGCTGCTCAGCATTCAGGAGAAAAAGTTCAAGAGTAAAAATTAATACTAGTTTTGATCTGTCTGCGATAAACTTTAAAGGAGATGAGTTAACTAAGGTTAAAAGTCTTTGAGCAAAAGCCTATAATAAGTTTCATCCTTAGCCTTGGGAAGGCTTCACCTAAAAAGCCCCTAAAGAGACATAGCAATGAATATCTCCATAGCCTATTACCTCTGAAACTGCCTTTATACCCTGCCTTCAAGGCTGGCCACATGGTTTAGTTCACCACTGCGAAACTGCAGCAAGAGAACACTGCTCATAGTGATTTGTGTTTATTTGCTTGTTTGTTTGATTTTGGTTTGGGTTTTGTTTGGTTTGAGGTTTAGGCTTTTTTGTTCCACTGGTTTGAGGTTTTGATATTTTTTTGTTGTTCTGGTCATTATATTGGTATTTTGCTGTGGCTATATGCATTGGTTATATTGATTTGGCTGATTAGAGAAATGGCTGCATTTTTGTGAATTAGAAAACATCATTCTCAAAGCCTTCACACTTTGACAGCTCTTGTCACCACCTGTGTTGTCACACTGCTGTATCCCCAGAATTCACAGACAGAGGTGGATCTCTATGAGTTTCAGGCTACATTGTGAATTCCCAGCCAGCTAGCCAGTTCTACACAGTAGTTTTTAGGGGGCATGGATGTCATGATCTACTCTGTGAATACCCACTTATTGATGAAAACTGTATCCACACCGTACCCTTTAGGTCATATGTGTAGATACCCCTAAAATATGGTGCAGGCATTCACATGGTCCTGAAATAGTCATGCAAACAGAATTAATGAGAGCCACCATTGTATTGTTCTAAAGCCTCTTAGGAAAGGAGTATTCATTCAGAGTGTTTAAAAAAGAGAAATCCAGAGCGATTTGCCTCTCATGTCCTTGAAGTACAGCCTCAGGGATAACTATAAAGTTGAAATAATGACTTCCCAGATAAAGACTTCCCAAATTTCCATGTTGAGAATTCCCACACATGTTGAGATGTGGCTTTATTTTTAGGTAATATTAGTGTGGCGACATATTTAGAGCTTTTAGGGTTTTGCTTGGTTTTGGAGTGTTGTTTTTTTACTTTGATTTATATGTATCTTTCCCTGCTGGATGTCTGTGCACCACGTGCATGCAATTCCTCCGGAGGCCTGTAGGGGCTGAAGGGGCGTTCAGAGCTGGGCTGCCTTGAGCACCTCTGCATGCTTGCCCACTCCTGAGACCAGCCTCACCTCTCCTAGGCCCGAAGCAGATTCCCAAGGCCTATAAAGGCAGGTTGCATGGGGCCTGCGAAAGAGACTTGGGACTCACCCACTTCTCCGTGGGATCACAAGGCAAGGCACTTGGTGCCCTGACTAACAGTCCCATGTGGAGCCTGATTCTCACTGTAGAGCATAGCCTGCTCAGCAGACCCCGCCCCTTGGCCTCCATGTACACAGTGCCAACTGCTGGCAACTCCAGCAGGGGTCCCCAGTAGTGATCCATCTCAAGGCAGGGCAACCCAGAATTAACTGGAGGGATCCCTGGAAACCTATTGACTCCTGGGATACATTCCATTCCAGGATCAGGTCTGGAAGAAATTTGCAGTTGTGCATTTCACCGATCGCCAGGTGATACTGTACTAATCCTAGATCACACTTGGAGACCAACTGCTCTGTAGCTAACATGTGCTTGGTGTCCAGACATGTAGCAGTTTCCCAGAGAACTGTTAGCACAGTCAAAGAATGAATCTGAGTTAGTGAGTGACTTTTACACCAGATTTACTCCTTCCCACCTCACCTTCCAATCTCTTCTATTAAGGACATCCAGGAGCACTCAAGTATTACGAACCAAAAAAAAAATGTTTCTGTCAATAACGTGAAAATTTCAGAAGAAGGAAGTAGAGAAAGTGTCAGATTCAACACTGTAACTCCCAAGGTAGGTCTGGGTCTTGTTTTTAATTTGACCCTGGTTCTCAAACTTCCCCTCTTTCTGATATCAGTCTGCTTCTGCCTCCTGAGTGCTGGGATCAAACAGATTTTCTGCACTCCACTGTTCTGCATATTTTAATGCTTCTTATATAATTTTTGAATTCCCTGACTTTCATCAGAGTGTTAAAGAACTTTGAAGATTATGTTACCCTGGGCTGACACCTTGTTGTCAGACTCTTGCAGCTTCTGTTTCTAAGGACGGAAGAAAAATCATTAAAAGGAGGGTTAGAGAAACTGCTAGTGACTGGGATAAGCCACACAACCACAGGGAAAAGGGTCCAGTTCTGAGCACCCAGCTTGTCCTTCAGTATCCCCATCGCTGGCTAGAATCTTTATAATAAAGTTGATACACCAGAAGTTTAAATAAATTAGCTCTTACAACTAAGTCTGTATACCTAAACTGCACTCAAATACTTTTATCACATTTATTTACTTATTATAGGCATGTGGATGAATGACACTGTACTCATGTGGAGGTCTGATGATCACTCTGTGTGGTCGTCACAAGAAGCAAGGGTTGAGAGGACCTCAAAATAAACCTGTAGCTCCAACTCCAGAGACTTCTCCTCTCATCAGGAAGTTCTGCAGATTCAACTCAGACTCCAGAAACTATAAGCCCAGTATGGGCAGTGGCTTGGTGCACTTTTGCCTCTTGCACCTGCCCAGTTTAGTTGTTTACTTGTGGGAGCACCAGATGCCTGCGCCATCTTGTAATGGCGAATGTTGTCACCGCTCGCCGCGACTCCTAACAGAAATATGTTAGTATGGCTAAAGAATTAAAATTAAAAGGAGCTAGTTGGGGTACTGCTTAGCTCCAACACAGGTCTCCAAACCCTGACACAATCTGATTTTGTTTTTAATCACAGAGAAGTAGTTAAATGCTTTACCATAACTGAAAAACCACCCTAGCTGTAATAACACATCTCTTCCTCCCCAATCTCCCCTTCTTTCATCTCTCCCCCTCCTTCTTTCCCCTCCTTTCCTTTCTTTCTGTTCTTTTTTCTGGGGATGTGTGCCCAAGACTTCATGCGGAACTACTGATCCAGAACATGCAGGCACTAAGGAGTCTGATCAGAATCTGCCTTCTGTCATTGCTGATGACGTCCTGGCAATAGTCATGTTTGTCCTTCATTCTACTTTGGGTAGCATCTGTTCATTTCCATGTATTTCTGCTTGCTCAGGGCCTTCACATTCATAAGAGAAGATCGATCGCTTACACACAGCAACACAGACCTCTTCTCAGCAGCTTTTCTGAGTTCTCATAGCACCTTAGCTCCCTATTTCTTGTTTTATTTTAAACACAAAACTACCTAAGTGCTAATATGCATATTTTTAAGGGTTTGCTCATGTGCAATTGAAATGCTAAGTTCTGAACCCCAAGACCTGGTTGCTCCAAGATAAAAGGATCTTCATGTACACCAGCCTTTGTTGTGTAAACCTTGCTCCCCAATTTAAAACTATTGGTTAAATGAAACTGGCAAAAGCCAATTACTGGGGGGAAAAAGAGTGAGGTAAAGTGTGAGTTTCCAGGCTGTGGGGGTGGGGTGTGGGTCACAGGTAGGGACCACAAGGAGAAGAGAGGATTGAGATAGGAGGAGATAGTATAAAGATACAGATAGAAAAAAGGCAGGGGAGGAAGAGGAGGAGAAGGCGAAGGAGACAAAGAAAACAGGAGATCTCCTTTAGTCCTGATGGACCAGCAGCAGGTGTCAGACTGTGATGCCTCTCCAGGATGCCAGACTGCTGCAGCATCAAGAACCCAGAAATTTTTCAACATCAAGTATTTGGGGAATACAGTGGGGTAGTAGCCAGATCTTGGGGGTCAGTATTTACCATTTGAATACATAGCAGTACTGGATCAACCCGCTATATATTCCTTCAGTATATTAATAAGTACTTACTAAGAACACTGTGTTACAAGAAAACCTACAGAATCAACTAATGTGGGGTCATAGAGGCTCAGAGACTGAACTGACAACCAGGGAGCCAGCATGGATCTGACCTAGGCAATTCTGCATATGTTATGGTTGTGTTTACTTTGGTCTTCTTGTGGTAATCCTAAGAGCAGGAGAGGAGGATGTCTTTATCTCTTTCTTTTGCCTCTTAAAGAACACTTTGACTCCTACTGTGTTGGGTTGTTCCAGCCTTGATATGAGGGGAGGTGCCTAATCTTGGTGCAACTTGATGTACCATGTTTGTTTGATATGCTGAGAGGCTTCCCTTTTTCTAAAGGGAAATGAAGGAGGAGTAGGTGCGCCAGAAGCAGAGATAAGGGGAGGATCAGGAAGGAGAGGAAACAAGGGCAGCTCTGGACAGGATGTAATAATATATGAGAGAACAAATAGTAAAAGAACACTGTGTTACATGCAGTGTTGTGGTAAAACCCGTATATTCAACCTCGTTACTTAGAGTCCTGCAAAGACATTGTACTTGGAAGACAAACATCTGTAATCAAAGTGCAAGAAAACAGAAAACAGGAAATGGGGAAGCTATGTTTAATTTCACTCCAAGTTTGAACTTTCTATCAGCTTCATTTTGCTGCTTTGAAAGCATTTGAAATGTGGGTATATATTCAGCATACTGATGCAAATCCTTCTACATCCCTTAGAGATAGTAGCCAATGACTGTTTGTCTGTAAGTGTCTATAAACATATGGGGAAATGACTGCATGACTCAGAGCTATGGTTAAACACATGACAGACTTTTGTTAAAGAGAAGAGGAAATGGAGACAAATCTGCTTCTCCATCTTCTCTTCCCTTACCTTTATGCAAAGCCCAACTGAGGCTGTGCACTGAGGAAGAACTGGGCAAAGGTCAGAGGGAGTTGTCACCATGGTCTTCCAGTAATCAAGAATGGTTTGAGAAAGAGAAAGGAGGTAGTTGGGGCAACAGTGGACTAACAGACTCAAGGATGAGAACACAATGAGAGAGGCATTCAAGATGGAAGGAAAAGTGAACAAGCAAGGCAGGCAGTGAAGAAAAGTGAGGTAAAGCCTTGCACAACACAAGGATGTGTAAGAATGTAATTTCAGGTCTCAGCTTGAACTTAAAATTAAAAAATTCTTAAGTTTGAGTCAAATATTAGCTGCCCCAGAGGCACATCCCAGGAAGAGCACATTCCAAAGACTCAAACAAACATTCCAGGAAAAAAAGACCCAAGATATGAGTTTATGGGCCCATAACACAGTAAACCTGGATAAACAGAAGCTACTTAAACTGACCTTTTTTGTTGTAAAAAGATAAGGTGAAATTTTGAGTTACTTAGAAACCAGGCCTGGGAACAGAAACCATGCCTGGGAATGGCTGTTGGAGTTTTGCCTTTATGATTATTGTTTAAGAATAATTGTATATACAGAGCAGTAGTGATAAAAACTGCTTGGTATTGGTACAGAGACAGAAAGGACGATCAATGAAACAGAATTGAGGACCCAGAAATGAACCCGAATACCTATGGTCACTTGATATTTGACAAGGGAGCTAAATTCATCCAGTGGAAAAAGGACAGCATTTTCAACAAGTGGTGCTGGCTCAACTGGAGGTCAACATGTAGAAGAATGCAAATTAATCCATTCTTATCTCCTTGCATAAAGCTCAACTCCAAGTGGATAAAGGACCTTCACATAAAGCCAGGTACACTGAAAATATTAGAAGAGAAGTTGGGGAAGACCCTCGAATACTTAGGCACAGGGGAAAAGTTCCTGAACAGAACACCAATGGCTTATGCTCTAAGATCAAGAATCGACAAATGGGACCTCATCAAATTGCAAAGCTTCTGTAAGGCAAAGAACACTGTCAACAAGACAAAACGGCAACCAACAGATTGGGAAAAGATCATTACCAATCCTACATCTGATAGGGGGCTAATATTTAATATTTACAAAGAACTCAAGAAATTAGACTCCAAACAACAAAATAACCCCATTAAAAAATGGGGTACAGAGCTAAACAAAGAATTCTCAACTGAGGAAACTCGAATGGCCGAGAAGCACCTTAAGAAATGCTCAACATCCTTAGTCATCAGGGAAATGCAAATCAAAACAACACTGAGATACCACCTCACACCAGTCAGAATGGCTAAGATCAAAAACTCAGGTGATAGTAGATGCTGGCGAGGATGTGAAGAAAGAGGAACACTCCTGCATTGTTGGTGGGGTTGCAAGCTGGTACAACCACTTTGGAAGTCAGTCTGGCGGTTCCTCAGAAAATTGGACATAGCACTACCTGAGGACCCAGCTATACCACTTCTGGGTATATACCCAGAAAATGCCCCAACATATAACAAGGACATATGCTCCATTATGTTCATAGCAGCCCTATTTATAATAGCCAGAAGCTAGAAAGAACCCAGATGCCCTTCAACAGAGGAATGGATACAAAAAATGTGGTACATTTACACAATGGAATATTACTCAGCTATTAAAAATAATGAATTCGAGAAATTCTTAGGTAAATGGATGGATCTAGAAAATATCATCCTGAGTGAGGTAACCCAATCACAAAAGAACACACATGGTATTTACTCACTGATAAGCAGAGATTAGCCCAAAAGTTTGAAACAACAAAGATTCAACTACCAGATGACACGAAGCTCATGAAGAAGAAAGAACAAGTGAGGATGCCTAGGTCTTTCTTAGAAGGAGTAACTAAATAACCAAGGGAGCAAATATGGAGACAAAGTGTGGGTCAGAATCTGAAGGGGGGGGGTTGTAGGGAGACCATTGTGTCTGGGTATTCATTCCATAGGCAGTCACCAAAAATAGATGCTGATAGGGATGTCAGGATGGGAAAGCTGACAGCAGCCTGATAAGGCTGTCTCCTTAGAGGTCTCTCAGAGTCGGACATACCCAGAGACAGATACCCACAGCTATCCATTAATCTGATCAAAGTTCCCAATGGAGGAGTTAGAGAGTAAATTGAAGGAACCGTGAACCGTAAGGGCTGGTGGCCCTGTGAGGAGAGCAA
Organism: Arvicanthis niloticus; assembly: GCF_011762505.2. Lineage (NCBI taxonomy): Eukaryota > Metazoa > Chordata > Mammalia > Rodentia > Muridae > Arvicanthis > Arvicanthis niloticus. The sequence continues at coordinate 256,036 of NW_023046387.1, read as the reverse complement.
CAATACCAACCAGCCAGAGTTCCCCAGGGTCTAAACCACCAGCCCAGGAGCACATAGGGAGAGACACATGACTCCAGCTGTATATGTAGGGGAGGATGACCCTGTTGGGCATAGGTGGGAGACAAGATCATTGGTACCCTGAAGGCTGAGCACTGAGGGGGGGGATCTGAGGGTGGGGAGGGAGGCTGGGGGTAGGTGGGTAAACACCTTCATAGAGGCAGGAGGAGGGGGGATGGGATAAGGGGTTCCTGGGTGGTGGGGGAAATATGGTAAGGGGATAAAATTTGAAATGTTAATATTATATCCAATAAAAGAGGGGAAAAATAGAAAAGCGGTTAGAACCAACATTCTTAATAAAATGTCAGCCCTCTTTTAAAACTTTTAAAAAAAAACTATCTTGATACTAAAATTTGTTTTGAGAATTGTATATTGCAGAATGATCAGCCTTGGTGTATCTACTCAACAAGCAAGCTGGGCAGACCTGCTCAAACCTCTGAGGTCCGTGAATTCCATCTGGAGGCAGCGAAGACACAGCATCAGAGGATTGTCAACTTGCTCTCCTCCCCCCACTCCTCTTCTAATATCTCAACGCCCATAATCAGCTTGAAGAAGCTAATGATGAGTCAGCAGCCCTATTCCCTGGGCATGGGGACTAAGTTGGTAAATGTTGGGCTGTCTCCCTAGGGAAAAGTAGTGGTTTTGTCGGAATAGAGAGGATTAGCTAGGGTTTATTGCATAGCCATAACCTATTAGTAGAAATCTGTATAATTAATATCAAGATGAAGATATAAATTCTTAAATGGCACCAATTTACTTTGTTTACAAATTTTAAGGTTTTCATTGGCATGAGCTTCTTAGTGATATAAGAGTGAGATGAATATTGTTACTCTCATAGGCATTGTACCAGTATAACACATTTAGGAATACAAAGCTTAGACCCAGTCCTTCTTTAACTTTTTTAACTGATTTGAGATGGTCAGCCTGTGAGTTAAGGGACTATAGCAAATTCATGACTTGGAGTTTATTATAAGGGTGTTCTCTATGTTTTATTTAGAAATAGCTGAGTGGAGTTAACAGGCAACAGTCCAGATTACCTTACATGGATAGCTGGTTTTCAAAACATCAGAAATCCTTAGAATTGACATGACAAACATTTCAGTATTAATGTTCATTTTCATTTGAGACCTGTCTGCTCAGGACAGCTTCCTATGTTAAATTCTAAGAAGAAATTGAGCATCCTTGGAGTTACTCCAGTTGTGGTGAGACAGCCACTAGGCAAGAATTGCCACTTTTCTTCTACAGACAACTTACTGTCCAGAAAAGGACACACTTGCAGAATAGTCGACTGATTATATCTGCCTAGACAGAGTAATCAGCCCTTAATAATTCTGCAGCACTAAGGTCTGTCAGATGATCCTGGGCCAGAAGGCAGAAGAACAGATGCTCCAACGTTTTGAAGTAGAGCGAGTGTCCAGGTGTTCAGAGGTCTCTATAAATTGGCTAAGTTTTAGAAGCTATGCTTTGTGCTTCCCACAATTATAGTCAACTCAGTCATTCTGGATTTCTGACGGGGTTGAAAACTTATAGCTATTTACTTTGAGAGAAAAGATCTGAGTGTATGGTCATCAGCTGACATTCATCCTAAAGCCAAGGAAAAAGCCAGGTTCAGAACTAAGTGTTTTAGTTAGGATAGATGACAGAGGTGCTGGTTAGTCAACAAAAGGATGGACTGGGTATTAGGACTATCTTGTACCTCACTGGTACAAATAGGCATAATTATGCTCTAATTGCATTTTGAGAGAAAAGTTTCCTTTTAACAGGAAGGGTGATGTGTAGGAGGAGCTAAGGTGGGAGGAGTACTGAGAGGAAAAAAGGAGTAAGAAGAGGAGAAGAAGGAGAGGAGAAGCTAGGTGATGAAAGAGAGATAGAGGGGGGAGACAGGGAAGCAGATGTTCATGTATCTCCACCAGTCAAAGATAGTTGATATATCTAGGTTGGGTAGTGGGTTACACCTCTGATTGAACAATACCAAACTTATAAAGCCTATGATTAACATTTCTTAAAAAATGTATAAATGCAAAATGAAAAGGGGGCATGGGATAGGGGTTTTGTAAGGGGGGGGAATGGGGAAAGGGGATGGTATCTGAAGTGAAAATGAAAGATCTAATAAATAAAAATAAAATAAAATAAAATAAAAAGTGAAACAAATTCCAGAAAAAAATTAAAAAAAAGAATAATTGTATAACTACCCTCATAAATTTTGCAAAATAGTATGTAAGCTGCCCTTAGCTTTAATTTGGGGTTCTTCTTGCCTGCATGCAAGAGAACCCTAGTATCCTGGTTGTCATCTGGTCATCTTATCATTAATAAATAAACCTCATATTATTGCAATGATTCCTGTCCTTGAGTGTCTCTCGGGGAGCGTGTTCCCTGGTTTTGCATCTTTAGAGTCCAACAGATGGTTGTTGAGCAGAAGCTCAAAAGTCTATGATTTTGTTGAATATGTTTTCTGTGCCATTGAACTTGTAATCTTCACCCTCTTCTATTTCTGTTATTCTAATATTTTTGATCTTTTCATTGTGTTCTGAATTTTCTGAATCTTTTGGGTTACAGGTATTTTACACTTTGTATTTTTTTTTGACTGACTTGTCAATATCATCTGTGGTATCTCCTATGCCTGAGATTCTTGTTTCTATCTCTTGTATTCTGTTGATGTTGTTTGCATCTTTAGCTCCTGATCTCTGTTGTAGGTTGTCCATCCACTGGGTTTCCTACATCTGTGATTTCTCTAAGGTTCTTTTGCTCTTGTGTTTTCTTGTTTTTTTTATTTCTTTATATTTCTAATGTTATCCCCCTCCACAGATTCTCCTCCATAACACACTTTTATTCCACCTCCCCATGACTTTATGCAGGTGCTGCCTCACCCACCAACCCATTCCTGCCTCAGCCCCTAGCATTTCCCTACCCTGCACATGGAGCTTCCACTGGACCAACCTCAGCTGCTCCTTTCCCAGAAAGGGTCTCTCAGAGCCTGGAAATCCTGTGGGTTACAACCAAGGGTATAGATCACAACACCCAAAGAATGATCCCATTGTATAATTGCCATGATGGCAAACACTTAATGAAAATACACATATGGTCACAACTTATCTTTGATGACCCTTATTGTACTTCATCTTACCTTAGCTTCTGTAAGTACTTTTTATTAACACATTAAACAGAGAAATTATCCTCTCATTAGTCATGATACATTTGTCCTACTCTGATATTTGATACTGGGTCTGAAGAACACAGTGAATAACTTTTACCAGTTTTGAAAAACACAAGATTTCTGAAAGCTTTTTAAAAAATTATTATTTAGATTGCACCTCAAGGGAAAAGAACTCCAATGCCTGAAGCAATCATGCTAATTCCCCACACTACACAGCAATCTATTCTTCCCAGATAAATCCAGTTCTTCCTCTTCCTCTTCATCCCAAGGTCAAACCTATCAAAGTACCCTTAGAAAACACTATGGCCCTCTAATAGATTGATTTGATTGATTTGTGAATTGAAGCCTCAGTCTCCTAAATCTGTAATCTTGTTTAGTAATAGACTGTATAGTCCTTTAAATAAGAATGGACACCATAGGCTCATATGCTTGAATGATTAGTCACTGGAGAGTGGCACTATTTGAAAAAAAATAGGAGGTGCAGCCTTCGAGAAGATGGACTTTGAGGTTTCAAAAGCTCATGCTAGGCCCAGTTCTATACCTGCCTCTATGCCTACAGCTCAAAATGTAGCTCTCTACCAGTGCTCCAGTGTCTAACAGCATATTGACAAACTATCCACCAAGAGGATAATGTCCTAAACTCCTGAAACTGTAAGTGAGCCCTCCATGAAATGCTTACTTTCACAAGAGTTACCTTGGATATGCACAGCACTCGAATATTATCAAGGACAGACAACATAACATAACATCTTACATAACATCATCTTACATAACAATGTAAGACAACATCTTACATAACAATGTAAGATGGGGTCTTACAAGGGTCAGATAGATCTGTGCTTAGTCACTATTTTCGTTTTTGAAACCAAATTCCTGACAAAAAGCAAGTTAGGACAAGTCTTATTTTGGTTCACTATTGGGTCATCATGGTGGGGAAGATGTGATGACAGGCATGTAAAGCTGCTTGCTCATTTCTTAGCCAATTAGGAGAAGGGGTAAATGGAATTCCAGCACACAGCTAACTTTCTAGCTTTCTCCCTGTCTCCTTCTGAATTGTGTTTTTGATTAAAATATATCTATAACATTCCCTCCTCTTCACTTCAACTACACCTGTGTGTCCTACTCACTATAAACTACACAGTCTCTTTTTTAAAATTACACTTTTTATACACACTAGAATAAATATATAAGTGTAGCCTGATAAGTCCATGTATTGTTGTCTACTTGTTGATGTTTTGTTATTCTATTAAAGATGTCTACTGTGTAATAGATAACCAGTAAGAGGGCTCATGCTGGGGAACACTAATTCTACCTCTCTCAGCTGCTGCTAATTGCCCACAGCTCTTTATTTAGATCTGGAACCCTGTGAGACTACTCCATCCATGTTGGCATGTCAGCAGATGTTATCATTGTCCAGGTCTCATTTCAGCAGCCATATTGTTGAGATATTATGGATGTGGCTTCCCTGTGATATCAAGAAGACAAAGTCTCACAGCAGACTTGCTAGTCCTCAGACTCTTACAACCTTTCTGCCCCCACTTCTGAGATGGCCCCACAGCCTAATGTATAGGGATTGTGTTGTACATGTATCAAATGGTGCTGGGCAGCCTACAGTCAGTGGTTACCTGCATTTTGATGAGTATGGTCTTTGTCTCCTGCAATAAGAAGCTTCCTTAATAAAGGGTGAGAGCCTTACTTATCCATGTATAGAAGGATAAGTACTCAGAATACAGTTGGGATTTGTGCTGGTTTAGGAAAGCGGCAGTAGCATGTTCCCCAAGACCCATGTCCTGACTACTCACAAACAGTTGGCTAGGTTGACAGTTGTCATTTCCCTCCTGTTGAGCACTCCTTGAGTCCAATTAGACAGTTGTTGGTTACCCCCAAGATATAAGTACCACTTTTGCATCTTTGGAGAGAACTTGCCATGTTGTGGTTCACTGGCTTTGTAGGTAGAAGTATTGACTGCTTCCCTGTCTTTTCAGCTTGGATTTCACCCTCTGGTAGTGTGAAAACTACTCAGAGTGGAAGCTCTGGGTCAGAACTTGCTTGAATTCTTTAAGTCATATGTTAAAATCTGTAGTATGTTCAGCAATGGGGAATTACCTTCAGATCCTGGGAGGCAACCAAAGACAACATCTGCTATTCAGTTTCTGACTACCTACCCATAGTGTCCTAATCGGCCTACAACTGATCGTAATTAGTGGATCTAGAGATGAGAAGCAAGGTGGATGGAAAGAACAAAAGAGATGTCAGGCTGCATTGAGAGTGTTAAAACAGACTCTAGGGGGGCAGCTTCAGTAAGACAGTGCACTTAAGGGGAGATCAAAGGCTATTTAAACCTTTGGAGGGTGAGTAAAAGCTTTCAGGTTGAGTGTATATCATTGGCTGGGGCCAGTGTGCTGAAGATGCCTCATTAGCACAAGGAGGAATTCCAGGTGGTGCTGGACATGACCTTATAAGGTAAAGTAAAGTTTACCCTGTCTATTTAGCTATATGATCTCCTATGGTGGGCAAATGTGAGGGCATGGATCTACATGCACTGCGACAATTAGGCTTGGTCATTTTCACAATATTAATCTTACCAGTCTGTGGTTCTGTGAGGTCTTTCTACCCTCTAGTGTCATCTTCAATGTCTTCAGTGTTTTAGACTTTAGATGTCTTTTATGTACTTGGTTAGGTTTACTCCAAAATATCATTTGCTTTTGTAGGCTGTTGTGAATCCAATTGTTTCCTTGATTTCTTTCTCAGGGTATATTTATCATTGTTAATTGTGCTGGCTAGTTTATGATCAACTTGACATTAGCTAAAATCAATTGGAAAAAGAGAGACCCTCAACTGAGAAAATGCCTCCGTAAAGGTGGCCTATATGCAACTTTATTGGACAATTTCCTGATTAATTATTGTTAGGAGTGGGTCCAGCCCACTGTGGGTGTTGCCAACTGAAGGCCTGGTTCTGAATATTATAAGAAAGTAGGTTCCATAAGGAGTAAGCCAGTGAGCAATGTTTCTCCACGGGTTCTATTTCAGTTTCTGCCTCCATGTTTCTGCCTATGTTTAGACCATAGTCTTCCTAGTGACTTCCAGGCAAATGAGTGTTGTTATAGAAGCAGAACCTAAACATAAGAAGTGGATCATGAAAACCACCTGAGACAAAACATGGTTGCAAGGTGAGCATCATGACAAAGTGGTCATAACAGGTGGTCATCAACAGAGGTGTTGGTGATTTTAATTAGAATAAACAAAGGCATTTTTGCCATTCTGAAACAGCTAGTACAGAACCATTTGAGTTAAGGTTATTGGTTGAGCATAGCCCAATCCTTGAGATATATTTAATCCTATCCAGCAATGAAAATAATTTTCCTTCACTATAAAATGGTTTTCAAGACTAAGATGGAGGCAGGCTGGGTGATCAATATTATCTCTAAACGGCTATTTGTTGTCTAGGAGAGATTCGAAAATGTGTGAATTCCAATAGGAGTGGGAGAGAGGATCTTAAAAGAGTTGCAGGAGAGGAAACCATAATTTGAATGTATTGTATTGAAAACATTTTCAATAAAAAATGTAGAAAAAGAAAGAAAAATATGTCTGCATTCTACTTTCAATTTTAAGTTATAAATAAAGCTAAATTCAAAACTAAAAGATGGCAGATGAAAAATATCCTGGCAACATCTACCATCACTCTCCCTTGCTAGTCTTGAACTGAAATACTCACCACCACAGTCCTGTGTCCTCTGCTGCAGGCTCCATCCCCTGGGTTTGTATGGAGCTTACTCTAAACACTGTTTTGATGGTACTTCAACATGATTTATTTACCACCTTTAGGAGAGTTCTCAATTCTGCAGTTCATCTGATAAACCCAATCTGCATTGTCATGCAGGAAGTGGGACATGAGAGATCAACTCCAACCCTAACAATAAGATATCCAGAGGCATGATCAGGAAGCCACTCTAATGCCCTACATGGAGGCCTCAAAGTTTAAACACTGAGCATGCCTACCCCAGGAATGTGACCCTACAGGACTCAAGAATCTTCTCTCTTTGGTTGGGTGTGACCCAGTGCAGATAATACACCACTCAAGGAAGGACAAAAGTCCAGGCAGTGGTTTGACAGATGGCTTATCCACTTGAGAATTTGTTTCTCAGAGAACCTAAAGAGCAATGATTAACAATCCTCTGTCACTTCAGTTCCACGTGGAATCCACTGACCTCTTCTGGCCTGGCCTCTGGGGACTTGCAAGCATGTAGTGCAAAAACCTACAACAGGAAAAACACCCATACATATAAAAGAAATAACTCAAAAACAGCAACAATGCCTCCAAATTTTCTTTATAAAAAACAAATTTTTATAAAAAGCATCAAATACATTGTCCAGACCAAGAGCAAAAAAGAAAAAGAAACCATCATTATCATTAGAACAACAATAAAAAAAAAACAAAGGACAAAAAAAAAATCCAACCTGGAAAAAAATAACCAACATCTCCAAAAGGGTCTTGAAATTCATTATCTCTGTTGGGAATTCATAAGTGATGCTATATTTCAAGAAAACAAGAGGCATACAGCTCCATCATTACTGATTTCTTTTATACTCCTTTATTGAATATTTTTATTTCTTGGGATGTATTAGAGAAATACACTTGTGTTTCTAATTTATTCAACTTAATCATCCACATGGTAGTACATTTTTAAATAGCTAAATTTATAACAACAAAGACACAGCATGGATACATTTTTCATCATGAAGTTGAGATCCACAGACTTTGACACACTATCCATATCAAAAGCACAATTTTCTGTGTAGCTGTGACTGGCTGGGAACTAATAATGAAGCCTAAGCCACATGCTACTTGAAGATGTCCATTCCTACCTGATACTTCCAGTGTTATAGGACAGTGAAACACATGTGAATACAGAAGGTCTCATGAGGAAAAAATTGGTGATTACGTTTTTATCCACGAAAATACATTAAATTTATTGAATACCAACTTAAAGTGGGGGAGTCAATATATATAGTATATAAAATTAGTAAAACAACAAATTAATAACATAACAAAAAATAAAAAACAACAAAACTTCAAAAAAAAAAACAAAGAAACCATATACTCAAAGCAATCAAAATTCTAACCAAATCCGAAACATTATAATTAAACTAAGAAGCACTCTTTAGCTGCAGATTTTACAGCACAGACCTACAGCCTGTTACTGGCCTTGGACATATTGTCCAAAGTCTGCCAACGATAGTAATAATCACTTCAACATGTGCACTCCTTGTGAAGAGTTGTGTCTGAGGGAAATCTTGACCTGGTCTGCCTGTTTGAGCTTCAGGAGGAGTATTTCAGACCTAGGGGAGGAAGAGACAAAGGCCTGTTGAGGACCTGCCATGTCAGCTATCCAGCAAACACCAACTTTATTGAACAGGAAAATCCAGTATGACCTTTCAGCCTAAGATCATTCCCTGTATCCCCAAAGGAGAAGAGCCACAGAGCACCTGGGCCTGGGATTTTTCTCAGATTTAAAAAATGGCTTGAAAGTGAACAGTGAACTACACACTGTGCTGGAGTTAAAATAAAACACCACATTTCTCCAATGGTCCATATATATTATACTGAAAAATAACTGTGTAGCAATGTCTGAATCAAACACAATATGCCTTCTGGGAACCTAGCCACCACTGAAGTGAAGGCTCTTATTATATCTGGAGTGCAGGAACCTGCCTGGTTCAGGTTCCTGAACCCCTGCATCTGTGACTCCCCAGAGAAACCATCTCACAGGAAATCCATGCTCACTGAAGAGATACTATAATCAGCAAGAGTGTGCTGCATGCAAATCTTCCCAAGGGAAAGCCTTGAACTTTAAAACAAATATTTATGAAGGACAAAGGATACACCTGCTATATTTATAGTTGCTGTGGTATTATTTGTGGGGTGACTTAAGGGACAATAGGCTCAGGTCATACCAGAGAGCTCAGAAGGGAAGAAAGAATACACAATCCACACAAACTCTGTGGATCACAAGAATGATCATGGACAGGATTTCTTTTAAACTAGATCAGAACAATATTCTGAGCTGCTCCTAGGTGACTGAGGGAGAGAATCATGTGGAAGGCCTGAGACCCAAAAATACAGTTATACAGGTATAGGAAATCTTCTTGGCTCCTGCTATCCCATCCAAGTACCTCATATCTCAGAGACAGCAAAATGATCCTGCATTGTTTGAGCCCAGCAATGGACACACACACACACATACACACACAAGCACACACTCACACTAACACATACATAGACACACACACAATCACACCCAAAGACAGACACACACATTCCTGAACACACACAAGCACATGTTCATACATACAGTTGCAGGGACATTTTGACTTTCCCAGTTCATGTTAATATAAGAGGTCATCCAGGACACTATAAAGCCATAAGAAATAAACCCTTGAATTGAAAAATCCTGTAGAGAGATCTCAGCAATTAGGAGCACTGATTTTTCTTTTGGAAGTCCTCAGTTCAATTCCCCAAAACCGCAAGGTAGCCTACAAACCATCTTAGTAAAATCAGATGCCCTCTTCTGGTGTGTCTGATGAGAGAGACAGTGTACTCACAAACATAATCTGAGTAAATTAAAAAAAGAAAAAAAAAAAAAACCTTGAATGGGACGAGAACATAGTAGGCATAGCCTATAGACAGCTCAATAAAATAAATGCTTTTCCCTAATAAACAAAGGATGGAAATATAGAGTTTTGGCCTGGTATGCAAGCCTGCTTAGGAAGTTCCTAAGGCTGTGCACAGTCGGCTTGGTTCCCAGCAAAGGCACATGGGATCAGGGTGGACAAGCCAGTTCCTGCATCTTGATCACTGTTTCCCAGGGACTCTAAAGTTAGCAGCATCTTCCAATAGGCCCTCCATTTTCCACAGCCTGTGTGGCTTTGTAACCATAGCTATGAGCCTGGACAACTAGGAAATCTCTGTAACTAGGATGCAAAGTGAGACTTTTCTTCACATAAGGAGATTCTGTCTGGGATATTTTGTGGAAAATAAGTCTGACTAGTTCAAGACCAAATGGTCGTTTGTATGATCACCCTAGGCAATAGTCCGTAGAAGGGCTGGACTACAGTATACTTGCTCACTCCTTGACTGAAGAACATCTGGATAGTTTCTACTTCAGGGCAACTCTGTGAAGTACCACTAGAACCATGATTTGCAATAATTTCCTCTGTGGACACCTACTTCTTGTTCTCGAGTGGCTGGGTCAATTGGGACTACAGAAACTATACAGTTTCTGAAGAGTTGGACATGGCTTCTCACAGGGCTGCCCCATTTTATAGCATCAGCCATGTCTGAAGTTCCTCTTTTCTTCCAGCCCTACTTGAGGATGATTTTAACTCAAACCAAATCACTTTTGATTTCCCACTACCAATGACTGACAATCTGATTTTACACCACTATTTGTCTCCTTTTGTTCTATTGAGCTAGGTGTAGCAGCATGATGACCTGCTGCTCTGTTTCATGTTTCCTTGATGCAAAGTGAACTGACACTGACACTGTGGTGAGCCCCACACTCCCATCTTAGAACAAGAGGCTGGTGTTCAGGTCCATAAGTTTCCTTTGAATAGGACATCCTTGGGGCCACCTTTGTCTCATTGTGCAGCCAGCTGTTGTTGAGCACCCCTTTGTGCCCCATATCCTGCTGTGGTTACAAGAGTTACATGTCTGCTTTGTGGTTGTTCCTCACATGGGTGGGCCTCCAAACCCCGGGCTAGGAAATTGTAATGAATGAAGGAAGGACAGGGAAGTAGAAACTGAAGTCACATGGTAAGATTTCAGAAGGGTGGGCTAGGCTAAATGTGAAATTATTGACTTTTAAGTGTTGGCAACATGGGTTCTGTTTGTTTGATAAAGGTTTGATTAACTCAACTGTGGGTTATATGGAGCCTTTGTGTCTTGGGTAAGACCCATCCTGGCAAACAAACACCCTCCTCCTTTCCCTGCTGATTTGAGCTGAATGACAAGAAATCTCATAAGATGGCAGAGTTGGCCAAGTTGTGTATCTGACACACGGAGCAGACAGCATTAGCTTCTTCTAAGTTAAGAAATTGTTTTCTTACAACAGCAACAAGAAAACTCAAAACAATGAAACATATAAACATGTTCTTCCTCTCTGTGAGTTATGAAAGCTTGTAGCAGTTACTTGAGACAAAGCAATTCGAGGAGCTCTGCCTGGGAGGTGACAGAAGATTCAAAGATGCTGGTCAGATAGCTTAACCAAAACAGAAAGACTGATTAAAACCACATGTAATTAACTGGCCTCTCAACAGGCACATCTATATACATATTGTCACAGACATGCATATGACTCCCCCCTCCCCACACACACATACCAGAAATCATAAGTGAGCAGGAAACAGTAAGGAGACCAAAATGCAGGAGGAACCACTGAATATAGACTGTGAATATCTGATGTTTCATGTGAGACCCAGGACTCTGTAATCAATCCCCTGGGGACTAAATAAAACTTAGTAACTTCTGCAGACTAGGTTAAGAGAGTTTGAGAAATCTTTTTCTTGAAGCCTCACATCTCTCACCCCAAACCTCAGCCTGAGAGATGTCTTTCAAACATCCCTGTTCATCCAGTCAGCTCCTGAATACAAGCTACAGGAAAGAACTCTAGCAACAATGACAGAAACCAGGACTGATGGATGAGCTATCTGTCAGGCTCTGTCAGTATGAACCAAGGTCTAGGCTCAGTTAGGAGACATGTTGCAATGCAGGGTTGAGGAAGAGAAAAGACACAAGACCTCTCCCCCCCACCTTTTTTTTCTTAAATAATTTTTGTTAGATATTTTATTACATTTCAGACGTTATCCCCATTCCTCATCTTCCCCACCCAGAAACTCCCTATCCCATCCCCCTCCTCCTCCTTCAATGAGGATGTACCACCACTGACCCCCCCCCATACACCTACATGCCCTTGAATTCCCCCCTACACTGGGGCATCTAGCCTTCATGGGACCAAGGACCTCCTCTCCCACCTACGTCTGAATAGGCCATACTCCCCTACATATGCATCTGGAGCCATGGGTCCAAAGCAAACTAGCTACAGGCCCTGACTTCATCACTCAATGTTCTGTGCTACTGCAAAGGAGGCAGCCACATAGAACCCCTCTAGTACAATGGCATGTAGGTGTGTAATGTGTGTTCACCCCATCTATCTTAATGAAATTCAGCTTGTAGTTGATCAGGAGTGTGTGCTTGCCAATCATCCAGTTTTTGAGAGAGCCTAACTCCACAGAAAGTCTTGTAAATGATCACAGAACAACTGGATAAGAATTAGGAGAGTGCCTGGACAAGGTGGAGGATGGTTATCTGGGCTTGACATTGTTTATGGTTAGACATGAGGGCAACCTGCTCCTAAGCATCCTCCATGCATCTTACCTGTTGGATATGCTTGGAAAATTTGTCATAGATCTTCATGCTGGTCTCCACACATAGCCTCCTTGTTTCCTTAGAACACACTTCCAGTGTAATCTGCTCCTTAAGCAGCTGCCTGTTTTCATTCCAGAGCATTTTTACTTCACTCTTCATATGAAGAGATTCTGTCAGGAGGTGACAGTTCCTGATGCTGAACCACAAAGAAGAAATGGTGATTATTCCCAGGCACCATCCATCTTCCTCCCACTTCTCCAAGTACCATTTCTTCTCATCATGGGCCCTGATCCCCAGACAGCCCCAGACTACAGACCAGAGTAGCCATGGGACCTCACATATAGGAAGGTGAAATCCAGAAGAAAGCAACATTCCAGAAGACTCAAGGTACTTCTGAAATACCTGACACCAAAAGGGACTCATGTATCTCCCAGAAGAGGACATGGGACCCATGATTGCATATATGGCTTTGGTATTAGAGAACCACCTCTAGGTAGAGACAAGGCAAAGCTTCTCTAGAAGAGAGAAGACCCAACAGATACACATCATTCTATGTGTCTCATGCAAACCAGATCTGTAAATGTGTTTTCAGTGCCCCAGAGACTCAAGGTTGATTGATGTCACCATCAAGGTGCACACCTTTTCTATTTAGTGGATACTGACTTGGGAAGGAAAATGATTGGAGGGGCTCACAGACTCATCACACTTGATAAATATGATTTCAAGAGATCACAATCCTAGAGCCTTTCTTTAAGGGAGGAAGCTTCCTGTTGAGAGGCAAACAGTATAGAACCAGAGTCCTCACTTTGTTTTAAAGAAAATGATGAGCAGACATATTTCGTGCCTAGTGCTGGGAAAACAACAGTGTGAGTCACTCACCTGTAAAGTTGATTATTTTTAGTCAACTCCTGGCACTTATACAAGGCCTCACTGATCTGCTGTGGAATGTTTTTGAGCTTGCTCATCACCTGGTCGTGTTGCATCTCCAGCATGATCATCTCAAAGTTGAACCTGTGGAAGGGTGTGGCCCAAGGAGCAAATAATCGCTGAACTAAGGATTCAAGGATTACATCAATTCAAGTTGAATCGTGAACTACCCCAGCCCATATATGCCACAACCTAATGCCTTTGTACTGGGTCCTCTTGGTGCTTATTAAACGTGTTACACTTGATCTGGGCACAGTAGAGCTAGGGAACTAATAAATGGGAGCTGACCTGCTTTGGTTCCATGAGTGGTCTTGAAGGAATAGATTAGGTCTCCAAGAAGTTTCCAGGAGCCTATGACACAGTCCTGAGTCCAAATTAATCCTGTGATGACACTTTTTCACCTTGTAGACAAGGTTTTCTCAATCCTTGGTTCTATCACTACATAAATTCCACACTTCAGTATTTACAGGGAAAAGATTTTACTGCCTATATCCGGATTTTCTAATGCCCATCAGAGGTGCACACAGAGACCATGTGCTGTGATGCTACAAGTGACCCTCCATGGCCTCATCACTATCATTACCTAAAAAGTCAGTCAGGTAAAGTCTCCAGCCCCATCACACTACACAGACTCCCTGGATCTTAAGTGGAATACACACACACAGACATACATAAACACACATACAGACACACACACACACAGACACACACACACACACACATACACACACACAGACACACATACACTATCACAATGTCAAGTACATACAGTGATGTGACATTATCTCAGTGTAAACTGAACAGAATTTGAAAAAAGCAGTGATGACTTGCCAGCAATCCACTCACACTGAGGGCCAGCATATAGAACCAGGTCCTCCCAGTTGTTAACAGGACTAAATGGACCCAAAGCAGCTCCAGAAAATTACAAAAATGATTCACCATAAACACACAGCAGCTACCATCTCCCACAAAGCAATACCAGTCCAGGCATCTTAAAATGCATGATAAGAGCTCACACACTAATACTGCTATTTCCTGAATGATTCATGCCACAGGCTATAGTTTTCTTTTGAAGGAATCAAAAGAGCTTGTGATCTCATCTCCCTCCTGTCTGAACTTCAAGTTCTGTGTTGAATATCCAATAGCAAAATACATTTTGACATGAGGACAGCCTGGAGTTGTAGCCTCCTGTGATATGTTGAAAACTAGGGTCAACAGAGAGGGCCCAAGATAGTCAACTGAGAACTGGGCATAATGATTACCTGTTGTTCAAATCTTTGACATTATAATGTGCCAGGATTCCCTGGAGTTCGTCTCTCTCATTACTCATTCTTTCGAGGTCCCTTTTGAGCTTCTCCAACCTCTTCATTCTCTGCTCCTGCTCACTGATGGTGTAGGCTTGGGAGGACTCTTTCCCAACAGACCCTTCAGGGAGAGAAACACAAGGAAACTTGTAGGGAAAATATGACAGGGAAAGGAGAAACCATACCTACTCCCACAGAGAAGCCTGAGGAAGAGGGAATTCTAGAGACACAGTGAATTCCTGAAAGAGCAGGAAAGCTATCTTCAAGCTGGACTCCACACCTATGTCCCTGCTCCCAACCACCATCACTAAACATATGGCTCAGTCCCTACTGCAGTCCCACTAACCCTGAAGTGCTTAAGCTTTCCCAGTCAAGAAGAAATTGAGGGTATTGTCAGTTTATATCTGAAGATGTAGTCTGTATTGCTTAGCACAAAAAAGATTGACCATAAACACCAGCACCAAACATCTCCCACAAGCCAACACCTATCCTTGCTTCTTAAATGCATGATGAGATTCCACACACTACTACACTTATCCCAGACTGTAATTCAGCCCACATCATGTGTGTTCCAGACCAAAGTCTCTGAGACCTTGATACTTGACAAGGGGATTATCCCTCTCTGTTCTTGGCATCACATATTCATGTAACCTACAGGAATCTATTGAGGATGAAATGCTTCAGCACTCTATCCTGAGAGCAAGGCTTTGTTATTCTCACAGAACTTTCTTCTGGCATCCTTTGCCACTCAGCAGGAAATTCAGATCTCTCAGCAAAGCAACTGAAGGCTTGTCAATTCCTGGATCCCTGCCAAAGTAATCATCAGAAATTCTGGACTCTGGGTCTGCCATTGAGAAATGTTGAGGCTCCAGATGCTAAGCCCTTCTCCTGTAAGGACTTGCTCAATCGCTGCTCCTCCAGGAAGCTTCCCCATGCACTGCCCGGGACTCACTGTGTCTTCCCCAGGGCCATCTCCTTCTTCCTGCTTTACAGAATGCCTTCTGCCTAGGTCTGGTCTCTGGTTGTATTGTACTGTCCCTATGAAACAGCCTGAGCAGCATGGACAACATGACTGCTTGTGAACCCAGAGGCTCTGAAGGAATGCCCCACAGGCAGTTGGTGTCTCCACAACACTGGTGACATCACAGAAGATTCTTGGGTTCTCCTGGATACAAGAGATTGTCCAGGGAAGTGACTACTGATGATGTCACTGGAAACTGCCATGGCCTACCTGCTGACCAGCTTGCCCCACATTGACCAGTTTCTGAGGTGCCCTTTCCTGGAGTCTCTCTTTCGACTCAGGGGATACACCTTGACAACTTTTCCTTCAAAGCTAGAGATTTCTCTCTGCTTCATTACAAGTCAAGCACTTTGGATGGGAGAGTTGGTTCGGGCCTTGGCATGAGCAGCTCATCTTTGTTAGTACCTAAAGGTCTAGGGTCCTTGCTTGAGGGAGATTCTTCTCCATCATAAATCTACCCTTAGGCACCATTCATGTACCACAGTCCAGTTCCCCAGGGTGTCCTGGTTCTCAAATGCAACAATGGTTCTCCTGCACCTTTAATTGTATGCAAGTTGGATTATATCTAATTATTGTGCACATGCCTTGAGAGGAGACATTGTTTCAATATACTCAGACATGTGTTTCCACAATCCCATTTTTGCAATGTAAACTCCCTTGTTCATGGCAATATAGGAAGGAGTTCAGGTCCAAGGGAATATCCAATTGTAAAGTTTATGTCTCTTCTTCAGAAGATAAAACCCCACTTTCTCCCTTTCTCCATTACAACCAGACATAGTAGGCATCTTGAGCAAAGGTCAACAGGGACATTGGATTGCTGCTCTGTAGTTCCATTAGCCATCACTTCTCCAATATCTACCTTTCTGAGTTCCAGTGAGAACTCAAGAGTTCACTGAGATCCAGTGAAACCTCCATTTAAATGTGTCCAGTAGTTCAGGAAGGACTGTGTTTGGCACTGTCATCTGTGGCTTCTGCCTTCTGAATCTATGGTACAATGTGACTTAACCTCTCAGGTGTAAGAGTGAAAAAATCATGTAAGTCCTTTCCAAATTGTTTGTGTTGTCCTGGGCTACTTCCTTCAGCCAGGTAGTATCACTATGACAATGATCAAAGGTGGCAATTCTGCAGAGAAACAGCAGGGGATTTATTAGGTAAAATGAAAAGGATTTGGAATAATAGTCAATCCTAGAATAGAAATGAATTTCATTATGTGGTTGTGGTTTTATGAGAACAGCAGGAATAGCAGGGTGATTTCAATCAATGAAAGTATGAATTTCATTGTATAGTCTTACTCTTTGCATATATATATATATATATATATATATATATATATATATATATATATATATGTATATAATTTAATTTTGCAAAGATAAGTTTATTAAGACCAAAAATAAAACAATGAAACGGGGGAAAACATCCAGGACAGAAATAAACATGAAGTCTCCTGCTGGGTGTGGCTGCTCCTCTCTAACCTCAGCCTTGGCTCCATACTGAATTCCAGACCAGCACTCGCTAAACTCAAGCCAATTAAACAAAAGCCATCAGTTACAAACAAAATGACAACCATTTTCTGGAGTTAATTACCATTACAAGGTTAATTACCATTACTTAGTGTGGTTCCAATATATCACTTAAAGCAATTCACTGGCCAAATGCACAACCTGAACCAACATCAAAAAGCACTATACTTTTAATATTAACAGTTAGTGGCAAAGTTTTCCTAATACAAGGGGTCTTTTTATTTTTATTTATTTGTTTGTTTATTTATTTATTTATTTATTTATTTATTGGTTTTTTTTTTCTGAGAAAGGGTTTCTCTGTGTAGCCCTGGCTGTCCTGGAACTCACTCTGTAGTCCAGGCTAGCCTCGAACTCAGAAATCAGCCTGCCTCTGCCTCCCAGTGCTGGGATTAAAGGCATGGGCTACCACCGCCCAGGGAGGGTTCTTTTTATAACCATTGTAACTACTTTGTTTTTCTCAAGCACACTCCGTACTGGTACCCAGGTTACTGACTTCACATACAACCACTACCAACAGTAAAAGTTAAAAGCAACATCAGGTTAAAGCATACCTTTACAATACTTGTAAATCACAGGTGGACATAATTTTCCCCCATCCTCCTTTGCTTTGACAAATATATAAGGTTTGTTACAAAAATAATGCAAAAATGTTGAAACCAATCTACTATAACTCAGAAATCTGATCAACTCTTACCCAGTATCCAAAGTCAAGATAAAAAATGATAAAAAAGGCAGGCCTTAACTTACTCCTGGTTCTGGCCATATCATTTCTATAATTCACATGTTCCAAAATACACTAACTTCCAGTCAGCGTCTCCATTAGTTCATAGTCCAGCACTGACTCTCTTGGGGAGGCAAACCTGTCACTTCAATGTCAATCTCACTGAGGACAGCAGCCACCTCTTGAGCCAGCCTGCAGCATGCATCACTTAATCTTTAGTACAGTCCTAGCTTTTCAGAACAGGTCCAGAGGGGAGATACTTCCTCCTCTTCCCACCTTGGCGCGGCACTCCTGTCTTCTTGCCCCCTGACTCAGGCGGCCTGGAATGCTTCTTGCCTCCCAGGCCTCCTTTCCTTTTCTCTCCCTGATCCAGCAGGCAGGCTGCCCTTTCTCTTGCAGGAAGGTCCTGGCAGGCCCCCTTTTCTCTTGACTTTCTGGCTCATCTTCCTCTTCTTGGCAGGCTCCTCTTGGACCTCTTCCCTCATCTGCTTGTTGGTGGCCCTTGTCATGTTCAGCTGAGGTTTATTACTGTTCATGATTCGAAGTAACTCCCACTGGTTCTTTTTCTTGGCTGGGAAGTCCCCAAAGGAGGGCTGAAACTTCCTCTTCTTGCCAGAGCTTTGGGGCGCTTTCTCCTTGGGGAGGCGCTCCTGGAAGCTTCCCACCGAAGTTCCTCCTTACTCTGGTGTCCCTTAGGGTGCAGCCCAGCTGAGCTGGGCATCTGCATCTTGTGCTCGCGGGCCAGGTTCCACAGAAGGTTCATCTTTCTTGGCCACGCGTTCTTTCTTAGCCTGAATCCTCTTGGTGAACTGGTCTTCCATGGGGTTGGAGCTCCCGGGCACCTTGATGAGCCATTCCTTAGTGTCATCCTGTGCGCGCTTGTAGACCCAAGGCACCCCCACTGGCCACTCACCTCGTCCCACACGAGGTTGGTCTTCTTTTTGGGACGGATGGGATGCCCTTAAGGCCAGCGGGTGAGGGGCAGGGGCCAGGGCAGCAGCTTCTCGCAGGGCAGGCATATGGCAGGCTCCAGCAAGCGCAGTACCACCGCCTCCTCCATGCGCTCCATGGTCTTCAGCTGCCAGTAGCTGGTTGATGAGAAGCTGCATGTTGTCCCGCGCCAGGGCCCGCAGCTCAGCCTCCAGCGAAGGCCTGGCCTGGCGCAGCACTGTCGGGGGATTGTGGTCCTAAGCCAGCAAGTTGCCCAGGTCGAATTCCACCTCTAGCTCCTTGTGCACCTTGATGAGCTGCAGCTTCTCCACCTCCTCTTGCTCTGCCTTGGCCAGCAGTTCCTCTTCTCTCTTGCCATCCATGGCTCTTGATGCACACCTCTGTTCCCTCACTTTGGGGCAACAGCAGAATGTGTCCCTACTACAGCAATACTCTGTTTTATATTTCTGAAAGAGATGAATTAATGATCAGAAAGTTTAGAAAAAGCTATTTAACTATCTAGTGAACTCCTGCAGACACGATCTGCTTTTCAACAAATTATACTTCTCTGTCCACCGTGATTCGTGCCAATCAGCAATTCAAAAAAAAAAAATTTGTGTTGAACAATTTGTTGTTTCCACAGGGAATAACAAGAAATAAAAATTTTAAAGAAATTAAATGAAATAAATTTAAAATTTAAATTTAAATTTAAAATAAAATTAAATCAAATGAAGACCACAGAGTGTTTCCTATCATGTTCTTTTTGAACTGCTTGCTTATTTAAGTCTTTTTTTTTTATAGCTCCAAGTGTGCTGGAGGAGAAGCTTCCACTGCTGTCAGATGTTCGGGTTCCCCTTACAGCAATGCCTGAGTATTAGAATGACCATTAGATTTTTGGTGAAGACACCTATACCTCAGTCACATTCTTGGTGTTTTGAGTCAATGAATGTAGAATATAGGGGTGAGCCTTTAGTATAAAGACACCTGCAGAGGTCAGCATGCATAACCAGGGTTCGCAATAAGTGGAGATCAAGGGCAAGACATTTTGTCTTTTGCTAGCTGGCATAAAAGAGATCTAACTGGAGATGACCCCATTGCAGGTTTTATTCTAGACTACCTCCCTTTGATTATTGACACAAAATAAGAGGAAACCTTCAACAAATCTCAGTAGGACTCCCAACTTTAAGGAGATGACAGGACAATTGCTGTGCAGCATTGGAGAAAATCATGATGACACTGAGCAGCAGATGTGGCTGCTGGGAAAGAAAATAGCATGCAGATCAGGAATGCTTTGTACAGCCTTGGGGTTCAGCCAGGACCAAAGCCTGTCACTAATCACTGAATGCCTTATACATTTCTAACTTCTGGTTGTACTTACAGATCAATATACTCTCAAGAATAGAAGGTCATGGTGGGTATGTGGTGCCCTAATCTTTTTGAGATAAAGTATTTTTGTAAAATTGTGTGGGTGTGTGTTTGTGTTTGTGTTAGCCTGAGATTTGAGGGAAGCAAGGAGGGGCCTGGTAGCACAGTCACTACCCAGAGTAAAGGCAGTAGGTAGAGCAAAGATACAGGCAACATCTACCATCCCTCTCCCTGCTAGCCTTGAACAGAAATATTTACCATCACAGACTTGTATCCTCTGCTGCAGGTTCCATCCTCCTGGGCTTGTCTGAAGCTTAATCTAAACACTCTTTTGATTGTACTTCAACATGATTTATTTACCACCTCCACCTTTAGGAGAGTTTTCAATTCTGCAATTCATCTAATAAAGCGTAATCTGCATTGTCATGCAGGATGAGACAGGAGAGATCTGCTCCAACCCTGACAAAAAGAGATCCTGAGGCATGATCAGGAACCCACTCTAATGCCCTACATGCAGGCCTCAAAGTTTAAACACTGAGCATGCCTACCCCAAGTATGTGACCCTAGAGATCTCAAGAATCTTCTGTCTTTGGTTGGGTGTGATCCAGTGCATCTGATACACCACACAAGGAAAGACAAAAGTCCAGCCATGTGCTGGATAGATGGCTTATCCATTTGAGACTTTGTTTCTTAGAAGATCTAAAGAGTCACATTAAGAATCCTCCATCTCCGGTGCTGGAGAGATAGCTCAGCAGGTAAGAGCACTGACTGTTCTTCCAGAGGACCCAGGTTCAATTCCCAGCATCCACATGCCAACTTACAACCATCTATAACTACATGATCTGGCACTTTCACAGACATACATGCCGGCAAAACACCAATGCACATAAGATAAAAATTAAAAAAAATCCTCCATCACTTCTGCTCCATGTGTAATCCATTGACCTCTTCTGGCCTCGAGAGAATTGTATGCATGTAGTGTACAGACATACAGCAGGAAAAACACCCATACACATAAATGAAATAATGCAAAAACAGAAACAACGCCCTAACCAAATTAAAAAAAAATATCATCAAATACATTTTCCAGGCCAAGAGAACAAAATTCATCATCAGTAGAACAACACCACCACCAAAACAAAACAAACAAACAAACAAACAAAAATCCTAATATCTGCCAAATGATCTGGGAATTCATGATCTCTGCTTTGCAGTTATAAGTGATGCTACCATTCAAGGAAATAAAAGGCACACAGCTCTGTGGTTACTAATTTCTTTGATATTCCCTTAGTGAATTTTATTTCTTGGGATGTATTAGAGAAACGCTCTTGTGTTTCTCCTCTGTTTGTTCATCATGAGCTTCCATGGAGTAGTGCATTTTAACATAGCTGAATTTATGACCACAAAGATACAGCATGGATATGTTTTTCATCATGAAGTTAGGTCCACAGATTTTGACACACTATCCACACCAAAAGCACAATTCTCTGTGTAGCTGTGACTGTTTGGGAACGAATAATGAAGACTAAGCCACATTACACTTGAAGAGGTCCATTCCTACCTGGTACTTCTTGTGTTACAAGACTGTGAACCACACATGAATACAGAAGGTTCTTATGAGATAAAAATTAGAGATTATGTTTTTATTCATAAGAATACATTAAATTTATTCAATACAAGCTTAAAGTAGGAGAGTCAAAGTATGTAGTACATAGCCTTAACAAAACATCAAATTAATTATAGTAACAAAAACAAATAAATGACAAAACTTCAAATGAAAAGAAAGAAAATCATATACTCAAGGAAATCAAAAGTAACCCAAACCAAAACACAGTTCTTAAGCTAAGCAGCATTCTCGTGCTGTAGATTTTGCAACAGAGACCTACAGTCTGTTGATGGCCTTAGAAATATAGTGCAAAGACTGTGACTAATGGTAATAATGTCTTCAAGATGAATGTAGCTATGCCCCAATTGGGGTGGGGGTGCTGTTGGACAAGTCCTTGCAAAGCAAAAAAGGAGTCATGTTACAGACAATACCTCAAAGTCCTTAAAATTCGCTTGACTTATCTCCATGAAATTATTCAGGATGACCCATGAGGACAAGCAAAATTTGCATTCTCAGGCACCTCCTGGATGACCAGCATATCTTAATGACCCTCAGCACTTCTCTGACATGCTTCCAAACATGCACACTTGCTGAACCAGAGGCTAGACAAAATAAAGGCCTTTATGATATATAGTTACCCAAAGAAAGGAAGAAAATTCAGCCCAAGATTTCCATGGTTACAGGGATGAGATGCAATGGTGGTTCACGTGCTTTGTACAATCAGTGCTCCTGGTGAAGAATTGTGTCTGTGGGACACCTTGACCTATTCTGTGCCCTGTTTGAGTTTCTGTTGGAGTATTTCAGACATAGGGGAGCAAGACATAAAGGCCTGGTGAGGACCTGTCATGTCAGCTATCCAGCAAACACCAGGCTTATTCCGCAGGACAATCCAGTATGACCTTTGAGCTAAGGTCTTTCCTTGTATCCCCAAGCAGTGCCACAGAGCATCTGGGCCTAAATTTTTTTCTCAGATTTAATAAACAGCTTACAAGTTAATTGTGAACTACACACTGTTCTGGAGCTAAAATAAAACAACACATTTCTCCAATAGTCCATATATATTATATTGAAAAATAACTGCATAACAATGTCTGAATAGAACACTGTACAGAGGTCTTCTAGGGAGCCTAGCAACCATTCAAGTGAAGGCTGTTATTATATCTAGAGTGCAGGAACCTGCCTGGGTTCCTCTTGTGAACCCCTCCATCTCTGAATCCCCAGAGAATCCATCTCCCAGAATCCATGCTCACTGAAGAGATACTATAATCAGCAAGAGTGCGTGGTATACAAATCTTCCCAAGGGAAAGCATTGAACTGTAAAAGGGATATTAATGAAGAAAGATGTGATACCACTGCTAATAGAGAAGAGCAGAGATGGGACACAGACCCTTAGCCAGCCTTGTTGACTCTCAGGCTCATGGATATGACATGGCAGCCTCCTACTCACCTCCATGTACCACAGTCTTTTATTTTCCTACAAATGATTTCAATAAAGAAATAGATTTGCTCTACAACCAGTTTCAATAGTGATGAATAGTTTTTCTCTACCAACTGTTGAATATCTGACTTTACACCATTATCTGTCTCCTTTGGTTCTATTGAGTTAGGTGGAGAGGCATGATGACCTGCTACTGTATTTGATGTTTCTGTGATGCAAAGTGAACTGATAGAGTACTTTCTCATTAAAGCTGGACTGTGTTATCATTTAAGATGTTTGCTGACCAAGTGTATATATGTATAGATACATATGAATATGTACATATATGTTCAGAAACAAACCAGTTCATGCCTTCGTACATGCACACACACACATGCACACACAGAGACATACCTAAATACAAACTTGTATATACAAGTAACCATACTACAAACACCTAAACAAGCACCTACCAATACAGAAATACACAACATAAAACTGCTAACACACACATGGACAAAAGCACAGAGACACACACACACACATAGACACACATAGAAACACACAGAGACAAACACATCAATCCAAAGATTGCTATGTTTCAGCACATTTCCTGACACTTGAGAAGGGAGTTGGACCTAAGCTGTGTAGTAGGCTCTTAGACAAACCCAGGCTCTGCTGGTCAGGCCTGTACTTATTTCTGTTTCCAAAACTTTTCCCATGCAGATACTTGCTGATCCTACAAGAATTAATAAGCTCTATATAGATAGGCTGGTCCACACAATTCAAGATACTAAGAAAGAGGGTTTTAAGAACATCCTCCAGAAAGCTTCAAGAAGAAACCTGAGTGTTGGAGATGCAGATGCTCCTCTTGCTGCCACCATATGGTAGGCATTGAGAGGAAGAGTGCTGTGTGAAAGTCCCTGGGTCATGGAAGGACCCAGAGTTGGAGATTCTGGAAGAAGCTTGATATCTGGGCCCACTGGATTCTGAAGATCAACAGATGGCCAGTTATAAGAACCCAGGTGAGATGGCCTCAGTGGTCAGTCAACCAAGCCCACTGCTTTCCCACGAGACTAGGGAACCATCCTATGTGTCACTGGGGTTCCTGGACTCTTGCCCTTTTCCCTCTAAGAGCCTCATACTCCCTTTTGAGAATGAGAGACTGGTGGTCAGGTTCCAAATGGTCATTTAAATAGGACCACCAAATCCTTGGAGACAACTTTTGTCTCATATGTGCAGCTGTTTTTGAGCACCCCTTTGTGCCCCATATCCTGCTCTGGTTCCAAGAGTACCATGTTTGCTTCCTGGTTGTTCCGCAAATGGGTGTACCAACCAACCCAGGGATAGGAATTTGTAATGAACGAGGGAAGGGCTGGAAAGGGGAATCTGAGGTCATATGGTAAGATTTGGGAACGGTGGGCTGGGCTAAAAATGAAATTATTCACTTTTAAGTTTTGGCAATATGGGTTCTGTTTGTTTGATAAGTATTATTGGGTTGGAAAACTCACCTGTGCTTTACATGGAGCCTAGGTTTGTAGGATAAGACCCATCCTGGGTCACCAACACCCTCCTCCCTCCCCCTAGGGATTTAAGGCTAATGACAAGAAATTCATGAGAAAGCACAGTGGGCCAAGTTGTGTGTCTGAACCTGGAACAGACAGCATTGGCTTCGTTCATGTGAATAAAGTGGTTTTTTACATCAATAACAACAAACTGAAAACAATAAAATCTGTAAAAATGTGGAGAGAGCTACCATGTTCTTCCTCTCTATGAGTAGCTTACCCTTGTAGCAATGACTTGAGACCAAATAATACCAGGAGCTCTGCTGGGAGGTGACAGATGATTCAAAGATGCTTGTCAGATAGCTCAACCAAAGCAGGAAGTTTCAGATTCAGTGAGAGATCTGGGCTTATTCTGCAGAAAGACTGCAAAACCACATGTAATTAACTGGCCTCTCAGCATACCCACCAATATACATATTGGCACAGACATGCATATCCCCCTCCCCCAGACACACCAGAAATCATAAGTGAGCAGGAAACAGTAAGCAGACCTCAATGCTGGAGGATCCATTGAATGTAAAAAAGCTAAAGTTTCAAGTGAGACCCAGGACTGTGCTATCCATCCCTTAGGGACTAAAAACGCTTAGTGAGCAGCTTCTTCTGCAGACTAGGTTGAGAGAGTTGGAGAAATTTTTTTTCTTGAAGCCTAACATCTCTCCCACTAACCCTCAGCCAGAGAGAAGCCTTTCTTCACACATCCCTGTTCATCCAGTCAGGTCCTGGATAGAAGCTCCAGGAAAGAACCCTAGCAACACTGACATGAAACAGGACTGACAAGCTGCTACTCAGGCTCTGTCACTGTAAACCAAGGTCTAGACTGGGTTAAGAGACCATTTTGCAATGCAGGGAAAAGGGAAAGAAAAATACAAACCCCCTGCCCTGGGCCCACTTCCCCAAAAAATAAGACAATGAGAACCACTCATTTTGCAATTCCAGTGGGCACTAAAACAAATTGCTTCCTACCTGTGACATCATATGAACCCTACAAAGCAAATGAGTAACAGTCTCTGACTATATAACTCAAGGCTCTGTGCTCCTGTCAAGTAGGCACCCAAATAAAACCCCTCTAGCATAATGGCCTGTAGGTGTGTAATGTGTGTTTAGCTTATCTATCTTAATGAACTGCAGTTTGTAATTGAGTAGGAGGTGTTGCTTGCCAATCATGCAGTTTCTTGAAAGAGGCTAACTCCACAAAAGTCTTGTAAATTATCGCAGAACAACTGGATAAGATATAGTAGAGTCCCTAGATAAGGTGGAGGATGGTTCCATGGGCTTGACTCTGTTTATTAGTACTGAGGGCAACCTGCCCCTGATGCTTCATGCATCGTACCTATTGCTGCTTGGTACATAGGTCATAGATCTTCACACAGCACCCTTCCATGTTACCTCTGGCCCTGAGGGAGTCATTAAGTCTATGTCCTCAGCATTGAAAGCAAGAAACTCATAAAGGAAGGCAAATAGTTTGGAGGAGAGCCAAGAATCCCCCTTTGTTATTAATGTCCTTCCCACCAGCTGTGATAAGCCCTCTTTCCTATAGATCATAACATCCACATATGCAGTAACTAAAGCATAGTGGCGTCCTGATACTTGATAACAGGTCTTCTTTTTCACCATATATTTGGTCTATAAGTCTTAGGTCCAAATCGTTTCTGTTGTAATAAATGCTGAAGCCCCTGTGTACCTGGTTCCATGTTTAATGAAGATTTCCCACCCATCCTGAGGGATGCATCAGACTCTTACATGAAATCTGGAAGTAGTTCTAAACCGATCTCTTTCATCATGTTTGTTTCCTCTTACAGTTACTGATGAGCATCTGTGGGTCATCATCTGGCAAGATTGATGCCAGAGGGGTTTTCAAACCAGATTCTAGGATGGTTCAGAAATAGGACCTGCTGCTGTTTCACACGTGCATTAAACAGCTAGGGTTTTGGTGTTCCTTTGAGAAGAGTCTCAACTGCATGGGGTGAATGTAAGTATAAGATGCTAACCCAGAGTTAACTTCTCTGCTTCTTTCACTAGAATCCTGGTAGCCACCACAGCTCTTAAACAAGTAGACCAACCTGACTATACAGTAGCTTGGACAAGTCTAGTACACTGTGATTCCATGGGCATACAATGTGTGGTTCCACACCCTTTGCAGTAACTTTTGTTTCATGGGCCTATAGATGAAAAGGTTTGGAAGTATCCTAAAGTGCTATGGTTAGAACCAAAATCACCTGTCTTCAAAGTCTCAAAGATGATTTGTGCAGACTCATTCCAGATCAGAGAACCAATGGCCTCATTTGTGCTGGGAATTTTTCATTGGGAGGATTTTAATTATTCTTTCTACTCCTATAGGGGACATGGGATTGTTTAGATAGTTTACCTTATCTTGATTTGATTTGGGTATGTGGTATCTGTGTATAAAATCATCCATTTCATCTAGATTTTCCAGATGTGTTGAGTATAAGCTTTTCTACTAAGACATAATGAATTTTAAATTTCCTGTTTTTGTTGTTATGTCTTCATTTTCATTTCAGATTTTGTTAATTTGGGTACTGTCTCAGTGCCCTTCACTTAGTTTGGCTAAGGGTTAATCTAGCCTGTTGATTTTCTCAAAGAACCAGCACTTGCTCTTGTTGACACTTTGTATCTAGCTCTTTGTTTCTATTTGGTTGTTTTCAGCCCAGAGTTTGAGTATTTCCTGCTGTCTACTCCTCTTAGATAGGTTTGCCTCTTTTTGTCCTAGAGACCTCAGGTGTGTTGTTAAGTTGCTGTGCTAAGATAACCACAGATTCCTTATTAAAGCACTCAGTACTGTGATTTTTACCCTTAACACTGCTTTTCTTGTGTCCCAAAAGTTTGGGTATGCTGCATCTTTGTTTTCATTGAATTATAGAAAGTCTTTCTTTATTTCTTGCCTGTGACTCTGGTTATAACAATCCTGTGGGTGTATGGGTATGATAAGACCCTAGGAAGTACTCTACAAAAGGAGCAGAATGCTCTTATGACCCCTGTGTGACCTCACCTTTGTCATGTTTGTGGGCTTTTGTAGTGGTGCTATGAGCCCAGCTGGTAAGTCCTGGAATAGATCCATAGTGTCCCATTCTCTTTTTCTCTTTCAGGATACTAATGAGGGTAGATTTGATGAAAATATAGTCTTAATCCAAATAAGCATCCCATTAATCCTTGTGGACCATCTGGATGAAGCACCAAGTTCCCGGATAGTTCTGCATGAACTTCCCAAACCCAGCCAACTGGAGGCAGAAGAAATCCAAGCAAAAGGCATCCATAACCAGCACTGCCAGCACTTCCACAAGCACAGGGTAATGTGGCTTGAGTGGAAGAAGAGATGTGTTCAAGACAGCTGGCACTCCAGTACCATAGCCAGCACCTACCATGTCTAGACCAGCACAAAAAAAGAGCATGAAGGAGGAGGCTTCACATAAATGATTGCCTGGGTCAGGCAGCAGTTCCTGTAGACTTTGGGTTTGCTGCTAGGCAGCCAGCACCTCTGGACTGACTGACACTTGCCCAGCGTCTTGTTTACTGCCATGCCACACAGTCACACTTAGAGCACAAATATGAGTGATGCAGGGGTGAAGGACCATAGGACCAAGACCCTTAGTGCACCTGCAGCACCAGCAAGATCACATTGACCATCAGCCATGCAGAAAAGAGCACACTGCCTATAATCAGAAAGGACCTAAGTTCCACTTAAGTGGATGGTCAGAAACAATAGGACTCATTCAAGGTCCCTGCTCCATTAAACTGGAGGGGAAGCTACAGTCCAGCCAGATGTGGTGGAGACCTAAGACCTTCCTTTTGTAGCTAAGCATAGAGTTAGTTCAGCAGAGAAAGTCTGCAGGAGGCAGTGTTTTGTTCACAGTTATATCCCCTATCTTAGCATCAATAATAGTGTCTAGGATGGGTAACCGTATGTGGGATGAATCTCCAGGTGGGGCAGTCTCTGGATGGCCTTTTCTTCAGTCTCTGTTCCACAGTTTTTCTCTGTATCTCCTCCCATGGGTATTTTGTCCCCTTTTCTAAGAAGGACCAAAGTATCCACATTTTGGTCTTCCTTCTTCTTGAACTTCATCTTGTATACAAATTAAATCTTGGGTATTTCCAGCTTTGGGGATAATATCCATTGATCAGTGAGTGAATACCACATGTGATTCTTTGTGATTGGGTTACATCTCTCAGGATGACATTTTCTAGTTCCATCCATTTGCCTAAGAATTTCATGAAGTCATTGTTTTTAATAGCTGAGTAGTACTCCATTGTGTAAATGTACCACATTTTCTGTATCCATTCATCTATTGAAAGGAATCTGGGTTCTTTCCAGATTCTGGCTTTTATAAATAAGGCTTCTATGAACATAGTAGAGCCTGTGTCTTTCTTATATGTTGGAGCATCTTTTGTGTATATGCCCAGTAGTGGATGTTGCACATTTCTTTAGGTGCTTCTCAGCCACCTGGTATTCCACAGTTGAGAATTCTTTCTTTAACTCTGTATCCCATTTATTAATATGGTTATTTGATTCTCAATTCCATCTTCTTGAGTTCTTTGTGTATATTGTATTATTAGCCCTCTTTCAAATGCAGAGTTAGTAAAGATGTTTTCCCAATCTGTTGGTTGCAATTTTTTTCCCTATTAACAGTCTCCTTTGGCTTACAGAAGTTTTGCAATTTTATGAGGTCTCATTTTTCAATTCTTGATCTTAGTGCATTACCAGTGGTGTTCATGTGGGTATATGAGTACAGATGGGAGCCTCTCTCTATGTGTTTTTGTGAATGTGTGTATCTGTGTGTGCACATATGGCCATGTGTGAAGGTCTTCGTACAATATTGTATGTGTGTATGAGCACACATGCATTCACATATATGTTCTTTCCCAGGTATGGGTGAGCATCTGTGTCCTCATGTTGAGTATATGTGTAGGTGTGGATGCCTGTATGAGCTTTTGTGGCTGTGGTTGCTTCTGTATGTTTGAATGTGTCAGTATGTGTCTCTCTGTCTGTCTGTCTGTCTGTCTGTCTGTCTGTCTGTCTGTGTTTCTATGTATTTTCTCATACACATGTTTGTGGTTTTTTGCACATGTTTATGTTCACTTGCTCATGGAAGGAACATCTTTAACAATGATTGTACCCACCTTAGGTGAGAAAGTACTATGGCCACTCAGGTTTTTACCACTCTGTATCAAACATTGCATGAAGCCACCCAACTTTTTACATGTCCACCCTGGTACAAACAAAACCTCTGATTGTAAATATAAAAGTTCTCAGGAGTTTGTAGAGGCAAAAAATGTTCATTTACAATACAATCATTTGGAGGAAACCAAAGGAATGGGGTACACAAAGGTTAGGAGGAGGCTGCTGTGGCAAATCAAGGTCCTAGGGAGGCAGAAAGGGTAGCTTGGAAGTTGTGTCCCTTCTCTGTCCTGGGTAAATGGTAACAGCTCACTGGACGGTCAGAGGTTCACTGTTTCTCCCCTACAGCCTGTTTTCTTCTAATCCTCAATGCCAGCTAGCATTTTCTTTCCACCTTTGCCAAACACTGAATCAGTTATCCTGTCTTTAGAACTTGGCCTGGATTTTGTTCTTTGAGAGATTAGAGTAGCCGTGTGTTCGCAGGTGCTTCCAACACAAGCGGAATTCACATAGCCATGGTGAGGTGTGAGAACAGGTCTGTCTCAGTGCAGTGCAGCCCACTTAGGCTCCTGATACACTAAAGCTCTGTGTCAGCAGCACTCAGTACCTTCTTTTATCCCAAACTTGTTCACACTGTGTTAAAATTGACTTCATGGAAATCTGGGGGAGATGAGGACCCTTCAGATATTGCTTTTGGCAGTGCATGGTAGAGCCCTGCCAGAAGTCATGTACCATTCTTCAGAAAGTTGAACTGCAGTTTCCAGGTGACCTAGTGATTCCAGAATGAGAAGTGGGTGTCCACAGAGAAACTAGGGGATATTTGGATTTTAGCAGCATTCCTTAGAGCAGCCCCAAATTGAGATTATCTCAATGTTCTTCAATCAAAGAATTAAAATGTACAATATGGTCCAGCCCTTCCATGAAATATATTTTGGTATGAAATCATAAATCATTTGGCCATGAGATCATCAGCCTTCTGCTAGCCAATCAAATCCCTGATAAAATCACCTTACAGGGATTAAAATTTTACTTTGCCTCCTGTTTGTGAAGATTTTCTAGTTTCCTGACCTCATTGCTCTGTGGTTAAGAGAGCTCCTTTTGGAGAAAACTGTTTCTCTTAAAGCAAGAGGGAAGCAGTGTGTGAGAGCAAGGGGCTGGTCCTTGCTGGGGAACTAAGCCTTTCCTATACAGCCTGGAGAACTTGCTAAGTGTGCCTTGTTGCAAGGAAAGGACTCCCATGAGTCCACTTGACTGTGCACTTTGTCAGAGTTCTCTATCTCTTCCTCCCATTGTGATCTTTTTCCATCTGACAAAAGTTAACTTTCTTTTCTACAGTAGTGCAGGTTATAGCCACTTGCATTAGCATTAATGGGAAACTGAACACATGATTGTAATGCACTGTGCTTTTCTGTGTTCATACATGTAGTTGTGTATGTTCACAAGTGTACATGTATCTGTGCAATCACACTGTAACACAAACACATGTGCTTATAATCCTCCATCAAGTCACAATTATCTACTGAACAAGAGCATAACAGACTGGAGGAAAGAGTGCAGTACCTGCTGAAGCAGAAGGAGTTGGTCACCTATTGGCAGTAAAACTGCAGCATTACTTGAGTGTCCTCCAAAAGAACTTAAGAGCTCAGGCTGGGAGGAAGGGTAAAACCAAGTGGGTCCCCTATATCTTTGTCCTTTTAGAGTTTCTTAACATTTGCCTGGTTCTCAGCTCTCCATATGTTGTGGATAATCCAGCATGGTATACTGTGATGCTATCATGATGCTACCCTGACAGAGTAAACACCAATAGCATCATACTACCTCTTCCAATCTGTGTTGAAGTAGACCCCATATTATTCACAAGTGTTGCTGAAGATAATGTAGTTTAGAGATGAGGACACTTCCTCTCTCTGTTGTATTAGTGGTTTGCTCTTCCAAAGGCAAACAACTGGAGATTCCCCAGTTTCACAGCTTGAGTAAAGTGACTGGCCAAGAGCCATGCAGGAGGAATGACAAATAACTTAAAACTTATGGAATGCAGCCCATGGGTTACCACAGCCACAGGGGTAGGCCTTGGTGTGGCATGGCCATTAAGATGACATTGGACATTGTGCTGTTATGAAGTACTGCTCTGCTTCTTGCCCTCACAACCCTCTGAATCTATGAGTTATTTGAAAACATTATGGGTGCTTCCTGTCCCCCACCTGACAGTGTCTCTGGCATTCACAATATTAATGCTTGATTTCTTTCAGGCATTGCTGGTGGAGCACATCCTGATTCAGTCACCACCCTGAAAAATATGTAGATTGTTGACAATGACCACCACCCTTAGAAAACCTTTGGGAGAATAAAGATTTTAGTGAAGGTCTGTAGCCATTTTTGGTACTACTGACTCTGATATAAAAACTTTAGGGAACACCATGAAGATCAAAGTCATACTTAAAGATATGGACCTTTTTTGTTCAGAGAACAAAACCATGGTAGCACTGGCTTACAGGACTCTCACTGAGGGTGGAAGGGGGCTAATTGATTTTGTATACCCTTATTTTGCCCTCAGCTTCCTGATAGGACTTATAAAGAATTGCTAAGGAGTAGATACACATTTTGAGGATTTAAGGTAGATATGACTGATTTTTATATAAATGTTTACATTTGTGATACTTTTAAGAATTTTACAAGATTACTTTAAAATAAATAATAAAATAATTACTTCTTTTTTATTACAACAAATTGCTGCCTTTCAGTAAGAGAAACTAGCTGAGAAATTTGCCTTCTTTGCTTATACTTTGTTAATCTATAATAAGTTGCTTGGTTATGAATGTAAGTAGGTTTTTAAAAATAATTTGTTTTTTTACCTTAATACGTAATGTTATTTCCTTTAATGCTAATGATGTATTAACACATTGTTTTTATCATAATTATTTACTGGTAGGAAACTAAAACACAATCACATTGTAATTGTATACAGCTTGAAAGAATTTGCTGGGACATATAAACAATGGAGGAAAGAATAAAGCATGGTGTGGTGTGGCTGGATAATTGTCTCTTCCATCCATCGACCATGTGTGTACATGTGAAGGTTGTGTTAGAGCGGGTTGGAACATTGTTTCTACTCTTTACCAATTGTGTTACTTATGTATGTATATATGTGTGGAATACTTAGAGCCTGCATTTTGGAGCTTTGCTGTAAACATTTACTGTGTGAATATGGATATGTCTATCTGTAGGTCTGAATACATGTGTGTGTGTGTGTGTGTGTGTGTGTATGTGTGTGTGTATCTATGTACTTTTGAGTACATTTGACCTCTTTGGACAGAAGATAATCCCCATGGATTTGTTGAATCTTGAATTAGCACACAGGCATGAAAGAGTTGGCTGAAAGAATCACACAGTGGTCAACACATTACAGGAATAGCCTGCTCTAGACTTAATTCTTCTTCACAGAGCAGATATCAAATGCTTTATATATTATGCCAGAAGAGAGCAATAAATTATCAAAAAGCATCCCTTAGGTCAATGAAGTGTATTTTATGAAATACCACACAATGTTAAACCCTGTGGGAAGTAACAATTACATGGTTAGAAATTTTCAGATAACTCCCTGACACTCAAGAACTATGTTGAGTATTGTTAGAAAATGTGAAGCCAGCTTAAAGGCATGTGCACAGAAGGCACCATTTCAAAAGTATCCAGAGGCAGCATGATGAACTACATTCAGGGCAAAGATGTTGTCTCCCAGACCCAGAAATTCTGATGAGATCCAGCTATGAATAAAGGAATCATATATGGGATTCACTTATGAATCAGGTGACAGTACAACTGGAAAACAACAACAAACATGACCTTCAGGGAGAATGACCTGAGCTTTCAACCAGTGTTGTACCTGCAGCTGATGAGATTCATGTATGAGCCTCAGATGGCCAAAACATCAATGTGAAAGACAAATTCAGCTTCTCAGATTAATCAACATTTGCTGAATCTTGGTGGAAAAAAAGAACCTAAGGACACTGCAAATTATTTACCATGCAGTCATGAATCCCACTGGAGAGAATAATGATAGATAGTATGTGGTTAATCTGAACCACAAGGATGTCTACAAATGGTCTAAGTTGGGGGTGATGTGGTGTGCTAACAGTGTATAACAGAGATGGTTATGCTCTCTTTCA
Source organism: Arvicanthis niloticus (assembly GCF_011762505.2). Lineage (NCBI taxonomy): Eukaryota > Metazoa > Chordata > Mammalia > Rodentia > Muridae > Arvicanthis > Arvicanthis niloticus. The sequence continues at coordinate 221,728 of NW_023046387.1, read as the reverse complement.
AGATGGGTGCTCCTAAACTTATGGAGCATGAGGTACTGTGGACTCTTCTAGATACATGCTGTCCATTGTGTGTGTCATGAAGGATGTGTCCAGGATATGAAGTGCATCATCCACAAGTAAGTTAAACCCAGTGTCACAGACAGAACTTAGGATTCCTGCTCCACTCTTAAAACGTTTGATAAATGATGACATATTAGAGTTTCAGAGGGATCATCTCAAAAGTGTAATTGTAAAACTTACTGTGAAATAGCATTTCAGAGAATTCTGCTGCAACTGTTTAACTGCCACTATTTATTTCTCAATGTTATAGGTCTGGACCAGGTCATTATTAGACATACCTGTGTGGGAACAGTAAGAACTTGTATCATAATTCAAGCTAAGAACCTAAGAAACCTATGTGCAACTAGTGTAAAAAGTGCCTACTTGGGAATGAACAAAGCTTTAAGAGAATTAGGCTCAACAGCCATTCCACAGCCAAGGAAGCAATAGCATATCCAGGTCAGTGCTGCTGTGTGCTGGATGTGCCTGAAAAAGCAGGAGGATAGCTATGAGTATCCACAACAAAGCATCAAGAACCCTTAGGATGGTAGAAATTATAGTCTATATTATATTGTGTACATTATATTATATATTACATTACAAAATTATTGGTGTACATCAAGAAGTTCATCTTCTTAGGAGTAGAATTACTTGCGCAGAGGTAACATGAGGGTCCAGATAGGCAAGAGAATTCTGTTTGTACACAGAGGTGTGTGGGATACCCCTCTTGCTGAGCTTGCACCAGGCAGGACTTCAGAGAAGGCAGAAGCACATCCATAGTGGCTCAGAATTCAGGAGAAAAATTTCAAGAGTTAAAATTAATACTTGTTTTGATCTGCCATCTGATAATCTTTAGAGAAGATGAGTTAACTAAAGTTAAAAGTCTTTGCTCAAAAGCCTATAATACCTTTAATCCTTAGCTTTGGGAAGGCTGCACCTAAAAAGCCTCAAAAAAAAAGCCTAAGAAGCATTGTCCTGATAGGCTATTACCTCTAAAACTGCCTTTACACCCTGTCTTCAGGGCTGTCCACATGGTTTAGTTCAGTGCTGCGCAACTGCAGCAAGAGAACTCTGCTCATCTTGATTGTTTGTTTGTTTGTTTGATTGATTGATTGATTTTGGTTTGGGTTTGTTTGGTTTGGTTTGGGGTTTAGGCTTTTTGTTCCATTGGTTTGTGGTTTTGATATTTATTTTTCTTTCTTTTGTTCTGGTCATTATTTTGGTCTTTTGCTGTGGCAATATACACTGACTATACTGATCTAGCTGATTAGAGATTCCTTTAAGCCCCTATTAAGTGAAATGGCTGCATTTTTGTGAATTAAAAAATCAGTTTCCAAGTCTTCACTTTTTGACTGCTGTGTGTTGGCACACTCCTGTAGGCCCAGAATTCACAGACAGAGATGGATCTCTATGAGCTCCAGGCACCATGGGCTACATGGTGAATTCCCAGCCAGCCAGTTCTACACAGTACTTTTTAGGGGGCATGGATGTCATGACCTACTCTGTGGATACCCACTTAATAATGAAAAATGTATCCATACTCTATCCTTTAGGTCATGTACTTAGAAACCCCTAAAATATGGTGCACACATTCACATGTTTCTGAACTAGTCATGCAGACCAAATTAATGAGAGTCACAACTGTATTGTTCTAAAGCCTCTTAGGAAAGGAGTATTCATTCTGGGTGTATACAAGAAACCAGGAAATCCAGAGCCATCTGCCTCTCATTTCCTTGAAATACAGCCTCCGTAATAACTGTATACTTGAAAAGATTTCCCAGATTGAGACTTCCCAGATTTCCATGTTGAGAAAACCCAGACATGTGGAGACTTGGCTTTATTCTTATCTAATATTAGTGTGGCTACACATTCAGAGCTTTTAGGGTTTTGCTTGGTTTTGGAGGGTTGTTGTTTATTTTCTTTTATTTATATGTAGCTTTCTCTGCTGGATGTCTGCACCACACACATGCAATTACTCCCAAGTCCAGAAGAGGTCATGGCCTTCCACCTAGAGCAAGAGTAATGGGATTGTTAACTGCCCTCTGGGTACTATTGTGGATGGACAAATGCTCTTAATGAAGAGACTTCTCTCCAGTCCCTACATTCGATCTTTTTCCTTCCAGACTTGTGTGGTTTCTTATTGAAAGAGATTACCCCAAACCAGAGATAGAAGTTACTGGAGACCTTTATTTAGGTACAGGTGCCTGAAGATGGCATGCTAGTTTTCTTAGGTCACAAGGCAACCATGCAGTACTCTTGTGGGTTCAAGATTATGCCCTAGAATCACAGATTGTCAGGTTTGGGGGAGATCTGTCACCTCTCATGCCAGATAACCATGCAGATTAGGCATGGAATGCCTAATAATGAAATGCCCAATTGAGTAGATCCTCTTTGGGGCAGAGGTGGAGGAAGGAACCACCATTTCAAGTCAGCTGACCAGTGTTGGGATGAAGCTTCAAACTACTCTGCTAGGATGGAGCCTGAAGCCGAGGTCACATGCCTTTAGTGGAGGGCATGCCTGTGCAAAGCTAGGAAGGGGGATCGAGAGATGGTTGATGTTGATCTTTAAACACAGTAGACTTCAGAGTGTATTGAGGAAGTATTTCTTCCAATGGATGCTTTTGTCTTGTGAAGTTCCTCTGGAACAGAATTGATTTCTGAGGCTAAGAGTGAGTCAGAAACTTAATGTGTGAAGGAAACAATCCCCTGCCTCCACAACCTAAACATTAAGAAAATATTATCCCTGTCTTATAGAATTAAAGGTATAGGAGAAAGATATTGGCCTCTGGGAAACAGGGAAAACCCAGGTCAGTGGTCTGTATGGCACATGAATTGACTTAGGTGGTTATATTTATTATTGAGAACAATTTCCCACATTCATGGTCCCTAGAGATTTAGGTGCTAACAAAAATATCTTACCCATGTCAGGGTCCTAACTAACACTCCCCATCCAAAGCACTTCACTTGTCATGAAGCAGAGAGAAATCTCTAACTTTGGATGGAGAGGTTGCCAAAGGGTATTCCCTGGGTCATATGAGAGACTCCAGGAAAGGACACCCCAGAAATTGGACAATTTGGGGACAGCTAGTTAGCAGGTAGGTCATGGCAGTCCCCAGTGACATCATCAGGAATGCCTTCCTTGGACATTCTCTTATATCTAGGAAAGAAGTAGAATCTTCTGTGATGTCACCTGTGTTGTGGTGACAACAACTGCCTGTGGGATATTTCTTCAGTGCCTTTTGGGTTCACAAACAGGCATGTTTTCCAGGTGGCTTAGGCTATTTCGGAAAGAGAATGGTGATCAAGGAGAGACCTCTCCGAGTAAGAAAGAAGCTGGCCTCCTGTCTTGTAAGAAAGGAAGACTTAAATCATTCTGGGGAAGGCACAGTGAGTCCTGGGTAGAGTTGGGGAACTTTCTGGAAGAAATAGGCTTGAGCTGGGCCTTTCAGGAATATGCCTTACAAGCTGGAGCCTTGGAATTTCTCAATGGTAGAACAATAGTCAAGAATTTCTGATTATTAGTTTGACAGAGAGCCAGATACTGACAAGCCTGCAGCTAATTTTCTGGGAGCTATTTAATTTCATTTTGAGTGGCAAAGAATGCCATGAGTAGGAACTATGAGATTAACAGTGTGTCCGTTCATGGTAGGAGTTGAAGCCCTTCATCCTCTGGATTACTACAGGTTAAAGGAGTCTCTGAGGACAAAAACAGAGAAGGATGTGACCCTGGTCATGTGTGGAGTCTCAGACACTTTGGGTTTCAACACACATGATTAGACCTTGATGGTGCTAAGCAATATGAACTCCAGGATTTACCTGCATCACATCTGATATGAGCTGACAAAGATCCCTAAGTCGTTATGTCTGAGGAAGCTTATGGATTTCAGTGCATAATACTCTCTGTAATAGAGAGTGTAGCATATGTATGATGATGGTGGTTGGGAAGAGGGATATAGCTGAGCAGAAGAGCTCAAAGATTGCTTTTCTGCTCCTTCTGGGACTCACTCTGTCTCTAGCTTTTCCTCTTCCTCACCATTCATTTTGAAACTCAGAATTGTCCCTGCTGCCCCTGGGCCATCCACTCTGCAAATTCATTTGTGTTTATCTATCTCCAGGCTCTGCTAGGCAAACATCATCCCAGAATTCCACCATCAGTAACTGGAAAGATATGACAAGATTGGAAGAACTGAAATTGAAGATGAAGAAGATGAGCTTTGAGGAGGAAGAAATTAGTCAAATGCTGAACCTGTACAATTATCATGATTTGAACTGCAGGTAGTAATTATGCTCAGTCCCCTGTTGTATTGTGCCCTCCCTATTAACCCAAGATTTCCTCTAATCATGCGTGTTAGAAAGCCCTGACAGGTGTTGAGAAGTAGGATACTTGACCTTGAGGTACTTGGAGTTTGATTGGTTCTGTCCACAGCTGGAAGGCCCTGGTCAGATTTGCTGCCTCTCAGTGTATTAATGAAATGCCTGCAGGTCATCACTGCTTTCCTCTGAGTTTGGTCCTTATACTCTGAGACCATGGCACCTCCCTGGATTTAGCTGGCATTCTAATTGTGTTTGTGGGTGGGTTGGTGTGTATGTGTGTGAATGTAGTTGTGTTTGTGCTGTTCAGGATCTGAGGCTCTGGGACCTTTGATGGGGTTTGAGGATTTGTCTGATGCACAATTTGCAGGTCATGATAGTGTTGAGTCCATAGAGGCCCAAATGGATCCACAGGGTACTTTGCTCCTTGTGTTTGCACTGGTGTCACATAGAAATCTCCTGGGGGAGGAAGTGTTATTAAAAATCTCCCCTGTAAATACTAATTTTGTCCTCCGAGAATTCATGTAACAATAGGACCTAAGTATTGATATTCCTGCTTTAAAAATAAAAGTAATCAGAGATATCTGTTGGGCCCAAGCTGTGGCAGAGACTAGGAGAAACTTCTCACAGAACTAGTGTATTCCTTCAGGCTCACAGGAGATGCTCTTGGAGGTCTCCTCCCTCCATTTGCTCCCCTGGCTCTGCTGTCCTGTGCCAAGGATTATAAGTTTAATCAGCACCAACAGGCCCCATGTCCAAAGAGCAACACTATGTCATATATTATTGGCTGGGGTAGTCCAGGATACAGCCGTTCTGCATATGACCCTTACAGAAATATTTGCTCTGTGTGCCATGCCCTAACACAGGATGAACATCGAATTCAACATCATTAAAAGAAACCACGAAAAGACCATTATGAATATCCAGAAAATGACAGAGTCAGTAATTGATGCCATGGAGAAATACAAGGACCTCATTGAAGAAAACTATTCCTACAGGTGAGTGACTGACACAGCTGAGACCCCAGCACTAGACAGGGAATGCTTCTGTCCTTCAAGGACTTTGAACAAAAGTAAGGGCTATGGTTCTATACTAACTGTTTCTTAAAAGGAACCCTGCCTTGAGGCAAGGATCATGGATTTGTACCTCTTGCACTCAGGTGTCCTAAGTCTGAAGAGTGTAGAAGTGGATAAGTTTGTAAGACCTTTCAGTCTTTATTCTTCCAAATTCAGGATCCTCTACATAGAAAATATTTTCACCTCGATGGGAATATCAAGCAATACTGAACCTCTATGGCTCTGACAATAGATTTAAAGATCTGGGATCCATGACAAAAATGGAAAGAGTGTATTCCTGTTGGGTCTTCTCTCCTCTCTCAGAGGGGAATTTACCTCTACCTGCTGATAGTTTTCTAGTACCAGGGACATATAAGCACCCATGAGGAACATTTCATCTTCCTTGATGGACATAAACCCACTTGCTGTCAGGCCTTACAGAAGTAATTTCAGTCTGGGGGAATGTGGCTGGTCTCTGGATGAGACCTGCCTCTCATTGGTGCTGATATGTATACTGGGGACTCTAGTCTGAGGCTGTCTAGGGACTAGGACACTTGTAGGGATGATGGTACTGGGAGGAGTGACAGGCAAATGGAAGCTGGCTGGGAATCACCATTTTGTTTGTTTGTGGTTCAGCACCAGGCACTGCCAACTCCTTAGAGAATGTTCTCAACTGAAAGACAATATCAGGATAATGCTGCAGAGTGGGAACAGAAATCTGCTGGTGGAGCAGAGTGAACCACAAGTGTCCTATGGAGAAGAGAAGAGCTTCTGTGATGAGGCCAACAAGAACATCTATGTCCCGGGCGCCAAGCATCAGCAGGTAGGATGAAACATCAGAGGCAGAGTGTCCTCATGTCTAACCAGAAACATGGATAAACCAGTGTCACTGTCCACCAACTTATCTAGGCCCTCACCTATGTCTCATCCAAGTGATCATTTATGTGATCATTTAAAAGGCTTTGTGTGGACGTAGCCTTTTTCAAAAACTCCATGTTTAGAAACTAAATGCTCTATAGGTCTTCAACCCTGTCAGAAGTCCAGAATGACTGAGTTAACTGAAATTATGGGAAGACTAAGCATAGCTTCTAAAACTTAGCCAATTTATAGAGACCACTGAACACCCGAAAAGCCCCTATACTAGCGAACTTTGGAGCATCAAATCGTCAGCTGGAGCATCAAATCTTCTGGCCCAGAGTTATCTGACAAACCTTAGTGATGCAGAATTATTAAGGGCTGATTACTCTGTCTAGGCAGATATAATCAGTCGACTATTCTGCAAGTGTGTCCTTTTCTGGACAGTAATTTGTCTGTAGATGGAAAGAGGCAATTCTTGCCTAGTGGCTGTCACTGCACAACTAGAGTAACTCCAAGGATGCTCAATTTCTTCTTAGAATCCACAACAGAAAGCTGTCAGGAGCAGACAGGTCTCTAATCATAATGATCATTAATATAGAAATATTTGTAATGTCAATTCTATGGACTTCTGATGTTTTGAAAACCAACTATCCATGTAAGGTAACCCGGACTGTTGTCTGTTAACTCCTCTCAGCTATTTCTAACTAAAATACGGAAAACACCCTAACATTAAACTCAAACCATGAATTTGCTATAGTCCCTTAACTCATAGGCTAACCATCCCAAATCAGTTTAAAAAGTTAAAGAAGGACTGGTTCTAAGCCTTGTATTCCTAAATGTGTTATACAGGCACAAGCCCATGACAGTATCAATATTCATCTCACTTTTATATCAATTAGAAGGTCAATGCCAATGAAATCCTCAAATTTGAAATCAAAGTTAATTTTGTACCACTTAAGAAATTATAACTTCATCTTGATATTAATTATACAGATTGCTACCAATAGGTTATGGCTATGCAATAAGTCCTAGCTAATCCTCCCTGTTCCAACAAAACCACTACTTTTCCCTAGAGAGGCAGAGCTGTTGAGGCCCACACTCTGCCTCAACACTTTGCCTCAATGCTTTGGGGCTAAGTGCTCTGGTCAAGAGAGAGAGTGGGGCTGCAGGGGCAGGAGACTCGAAGAATGGAGACAAGACAGGGTATGATCAAGTCTCTTTCTATTTTCTCAAGTCTCTCTTCTTGAAGTGAATTCTGAGGTATTTATATACACAAGCAGGAGAACACAGGTGAAAACACTTTACCACGTGTACCATACAGCTGAGGTCACTAAACAGCAAAATAAGCTATGTGGGATAAAAATCAGAGTGTGCTTCAGCTGTTATAGGCTTTTGAAAATCAAGTCTTTCATCAGGGTATATGGTTCCAGATGGCTGCAAAGTTGATCTAGCCACTTTCTACTAAAGTCGGCTCCCTACAGGTCCCCCTTTTTAAATTTTTTTTAAAAGGGAAGGCTGGGAAAACTTACGGAAACCGTGCCTGTCAGAGTCCCCTACTTCCAGCCTGTAATATCGGACCTGTATGGGTTTACCAAAGGCATCAGTTTGTTGAACAGCATGAAACCGAGAGACAAGAGACTTAATATCTAAACCGTTGATATAAAAGCAACACTCTTTAAGGCAACACACAACTTCCCCTGTTGGAGAAGTGAAAGGTCTAAGCCTTATACCCACAAATTTATACCAATGAAATCCTTGAATTTTGCATCAGCTTAGTAACAATTATACAGATAAAGACAGCCTAATATTAACCACCTCAGTCCCCAAGTACAGGGAATTGGGGCGCCGACTCTTCATTAACTTCTTCAAGCTGAACATGGGCATTGACTTTTAGAAGAGGAATGAGGGGAAGGGTAAATTGATAAGCATCTGAAGTCTGTCTTAACTGCATCCAGCTGGAAGTCCAGGGCATCAGTGAACATGCAGGTGATAAGATTCATTCTTCAAAGCTGTGTATTCTGCAATATACAAATCTCAAAACAAGTCTTAGTATCAAGATAATTATTTTGATTCCCTGAAATCTAGTATTCTGGAGGCCTACCTCTGTCATGTCTGATCCATATAATTCTGGAAGACATAACTACTACCTTAATGACCTCATCAGAAAACTCACAGAAAAACCTTTTTTTCCAAATTAACTTTTCCTTAAGCCAGTAACCAGAAAAACCTTTACATTGAGTTTTTATCCAGAAAAATATAACTATATAACTCAGAATCACACCCATTTTGAAAGTTAAATCAATTAACGTTATCATTCTGCTTAGCTCTCTGTCTAGAGCAGCCTTCTGTTTATTCCTCGTGTCTTTAAAGCCTTTTCCATCTGTTTTTACTCACTTATTTCTTGCCCCATTTTCGTTACTATAACCATTATTTATTTATCTGTTTGGCTCTCTTGACTCAGAGCAGCCTGCAATTTACTCCTTGCTTCTTTAAAACCTTTTTCATCTGTTTCTGCTTACTTATTTCTTGCCCCATTTTTGTTACTATAACCTTTATCTATCTGTTTGGCTCTCTTGACTCAGAGCAGCCTGCAATTTACTCCTTGCATCTTTAAAACTTTTTTCATCTGTTTCTGCTTATTTTTTGCCCCATTTTTGTTACTATGCAATCACCTTTGTTTCACTTCCGAATTCAGCCAGCTCTGTCAGTCGACTGGTTCTCCAGCGCAGGGTGTCTTCCACTGTATCCTGCTTACTGGAGCCCCACGTTGGGAGCCACAAATGTTGAGGACTTGCACTCTGCCTCAACGCTTTGCCTCAATGCTTTGGGGCTAAGTGCTCTGGTCAAGAGAGAGAGTGGGGCTGCAGGGGCAGGAGACAAGACAGGGTGTGATCAAGTCTCTTCTATTTTATCAAGTCTCTCCTTTATCAAGTCTCTCTTCTTTATCAAGTCTCTCTTCTATTTTCTCAAGTCCCTCTTATGTCTCTCTTATTGAAGTGAACTCTGAGGTATTTATATACACACACAGGAGAACACAGGTGAAAACACTTTACCACATGCACCATACAGCTGAGGTCACTAAACAGCAAAACAAGCTATGTGGGATAAACAAAATATTTATCAGAGTGTGCTTCAGCTGTTAGAGGCTTTTGACAACCAAGTCTTTCATCATGGTATATGGTTCCAGATGGCTGCAAAGTTGATCTAGCCGCTTTCTATTAAAATCGGCTCCCAACACAGAGCAATATCAACCACCTTAGTCCCCAAGCCCAGGGAATAGGGACACTGACTCTTCTTTAACTTCTTACTATGAGAGAAAAGATCTGAGTGGATGGTTTTCAGCTGACATTCATTCTAAAACCAAGAAAAAAGCCAGATTCAAAATTAAGTGTTTTAGTTAGGAGAGATGACAGAGGTTCTGGTTATTCAACAAAATGATGGACTGGGTATTAGGGCAATCTTTTACCTCACTGGTACAATTAGGAATGATTATGCACTAATTGTAATTTGAGAGAAAAGTTTTATTTAAACAGGAAGGGTGATATGTAGGAGGAGAAGGGGAAGGAGTACCGAGAAGAAGAGATGGAGCAAGGAGAGGAGAAGATGAAGGAGAGGAGAAGCTAGGTGATGAGAGAGAGAAAGAGAGAGAAAGGGGGGGCATGGAGGCAGATGTTCACATGTCTCCACCAGTCAAAGATAGTTCATATATCTAGGTTGGGTATTGGGTTACACTTCTGATTGAACATTACCAAACTTATTAAGCCTTTAATTAACATTTTAAAATTCTATAAAAGCAAAAAGGAAAAGGGGGCATAGGATAGGGGTTTCCTAGGGAGGGGAAATGGGGAAAGGGGATGGCATCTGAAATGTAAATAAAATATAAAATAAAAAAAATTTTTAAAAATTAAAAAAGGAAAGCAAATGCTCTTGCTCTGCTTGAGTCTGCATTTTTAAGGGCAATGGGTTGGCTACACACCACACCACTGCCTGCCATTAAGTTTGAAGGGTGCTAGGTGGAGCCCTTCTTTATCATAGCACAGGGCTAGGAAAGATGAAGAAAAGACCTGTATCTCATTTGCTTTACAAGGATCATGTGAGATTCCAGGTAGGAGGTAGTTTTCGGGGATGAGAGCATAGTGGAAATGACAAGTAAGTGGATCTCACTGTTGCCTTTGGCAGATGTTGTTATTCTTCTCCCTCTGCCCTTTTCCCTCTATCTCAGGTTGGTCTCTTCAGGCTTCGTAGATCTTGATCCACAGTGACAGATCCTCAGCTTGTCAGTCTTGTTTTCTCTGAGTGCTGCTATAGAGGTCATTGTTCCTGGGCCTCAAAGTCTAAAGCTGGCTGGATGAGCAGGGATGTGGGAACAGATTCTCACAAGCTGAGGTTTCTTTTGAGAGATTTGAGTCTTCAAAGAAAATTTCTGCATATATACCCACCCCCATTCTGACCATGAAAAGTTTTCTCTAGGGCTTTTTATTTCTCTAGGAAGAATAGTAGTGATGTAGGTCTCACTTGAAACATCTGCTTTGCCTAGACAAAAGACCTTTTCTTCAAACATGACAGATTCCTCATTGTTTTCTGCTCACTTATGATTTTTGGTGTTACTGTGTGTGTGTGTGTGTGTGTGTGTGTGTGTGTGTGTGTGTGTGGTGTTAGTGTGGTGTTAGTGTGTTTCTTCAGACATGCAGCTGTGTGTGTGTTGAGATGCCAAGTTTAATGAGAAAAACACTCTGAGATTTCAGTTTGTTTCCATGAAACATCAAATACAGCAGTCAAATTATTCTGCACCTCCACCTAGCTCTCAAGAGAAACGGGACACAAAATATTCTTGTAAAGTCAGATTTTCAAATGATTAGGGGCAAAACTATTGATTCTCACTGAAGTCCTTTGGAGCAAATCAAAGGAATATGGTACATGGAGGTAAGGGAAAGATTGCTGTATAAAATCCATGTGTTTATGTCTCTTTTCTGCTCTTGGTGAATTGTCAAGGCTCACTGGAATGTTAGGTTGCTTGTTGTGTCTTCTTAGCATTCAAAGTTGCTTTCCTCATCGCTTGCTACCATTTCCTTTCCAGCTACTTCTGCTCAGTAAAAGTTTGCCTTCAAGTCTGTCTTGGATTTTATTTCTTGAGAGATTGAGTTGCTTGGAGCTGTATCTGCATCTAGCAGAAATCCCAGGGATGTGGTGCAAGAACAGGGGTGTTTCAGGAGCCCCTTGAAGCTCAAGATCTCTAAAGCACTCACTGTGTGTTATCTGTGTAGCATTCTGCAACTACTGGTATTCAAAATAATTTCCTCTCAGATAAAATCAGCCTCAATGGCGGTTGAGAATAATGAAGACCTTCAGACAGGTCTGGTAGTATAAAATCGGGTAGGTCTGTGAGAAGCCTTTTTCAGAAAGTGGAAAAGAAGTCCCCTTTTACCCAGCGAATTAGAACAAGTAGTAGATGTACACAGAGTAAATAGGGCACATCAGGGTTGTAGTGGTCTGCAGAGCAGCCCTGAAGGAGAAACTATCCAGATGTCCATTAGCTAAAGAGTGAAAATGCACCATTTGGTGCAGCCCTTCCATGGACTATTGCTCAGTGTGAGATACTCCAAACAAGCATTTGGCATTTCAACTAGTAAACCTTATCTTACTCAAAATATCCTTGACACAGTCAAATGATGAGGAAAAGTTTTACATTTTTTCCTAGTTATGGGGAATTCTTATTATTCTGGGTTCATAGCTTTGAACACCAAGTCAGTCAGGCTATGGTAAAGGGAGCTCCTATTGGAAGAAGCTGTTTACTTGGGGACAAGTCTGAAACAGTGAAGAAGAATAAGAAGCTAATATACCACCAACATGTGATCCTTAGCTGGGAAACAAGCCTACTCTACACAGCCTTGGAAACTTGCTAAGGCAGATTAGATAATAAGCCAAGAAGCCTGATTCCAAGTTAGGTTTAAGAGAGGAAAGCATATCATTGACTGCATTGTCCATATGCTATGCCACTATGTACCTATCCCATGCAATATTTGATATTTTTATACCTGAAAAATATACTGGGCAATTTTTATATTAGCCATAACTGGGAAACTAAACTGGTCACTGCAATATACCATGCTCGTATTGTGTGAACACATATATTTTGTGTGTTTGAGAGTGTGCCCTACAAAACCCATAGACATACAGGTGTATGTTCTGTTTCTTCATGACCATCACCTTATAGTTCAGTGGAGTAATTTTCTTTAACACACTCTCGCTGATTATAGGACCAGAGCAGTGCCCATGGATTTCATGGGAGATGGTTTCTCTGGGTATTTTCAGATAAAGGGACTGACAAGTGGAACACAGGCAGGTGCCTGCACTGGAGAAATAATCATAGTCTTCAATTCTTGGTAGGTTTTTTTATAAGACATCTACATGGTTTTCTAGGTAACTCTCATCTTTCTTGAACTCAGATTCAGACATTGCTACAATATTACTACTCAATATAATATACGTGGACTACTGGAAAATATAATTTTTTTTACACCAGTAGAGTGTGTAGTTCACAGTTCAGTTTCTAGCAGTTTTTAAAAGCTGAGAAAACGATAAAGCCTGGGTACTCTATGACACTTGGGCATCAAGAAATGGCCTCAGCTGATGGGTCATGCTGGATTGTCCAGCTGAATAGAACTGGTGTTGGAGGGAGAGCTGAACTGACAAATCCTTACCAGGTCTTTGGCCCTTCCTTCCATAGGTCTAAAATGTTCCTGCAGAAACTCAAACATCGTTCAGACCAGGACAAGATCTCCCACCAAGAGAACTGCTGTATGAGGTGCACTGAGTGTGTGCAGCAACTGCACCACTATGACATCTCATCCCTAATCACCATGGCAATCGTGGGCTGCAGTTTCTTCTTTATACTGCTTTCTTTGGCATGAATAGGCCTTAATTTCATCTGGCCACTAGCCCAGCAAGAGTGCACATTTGGAGGAATTCAGGGCAGTTCTGAGGCACATCAAGAGCTGCTGGGCATCAGGGAAGAGTCAGAGTGGACATTTTTCTTGCCCTGATGAAGAATAACTTCATGGATATCTGTTAACAAACTTGCAGACTTTAAGCCAAAAACTGTAACATGTCTTATGCTCAGTCTTGGGAGGACATATCCTTCAAACACAGACTCCAAAAAGAGAAGACCTGCTTACATTTCTCTTGAAAAGATTATTTCCATCAATAACTGCTTTCCTACTATGTTGCCAAGGCCAGCCACAGGCTGTAAGTCTGTGCTGCAAAATGAGCAGCCAAAGAATGCTGCTTCCCACAGTTCTAGAGTTTAGATTTTGGTTTGAGTTTTTCTAACTTTGGTTATTTGTTTTATCTTGTTTTCATTTGAAGTTTGTTATTGATTTATTGTTGTTTTGTTCTTGTAATTGATTTGATATTTTGATAAGCCTATACACTGTACATATTGACTGCTTGGTTTCAGTCACTTTTGAGTAAATTGAATGTAGTCTTATGAATGAAAAAGTGATCTTTTAACTCTTCACTTATAAGAACTTTCTTTATTCAGGTGTGGTGTCACCATGTTGAAATTCCACACCTATTAGACAGAGATGGATGTCTAAATTCTCCCAGGGCTTGGGCTTCTTAATTACTTCCTGATCTGGTTCGTCCAGCTCAGTGAACAGGGTCTATCTAGCAAGAGTGAGAGTGTTGGGATGGAGGGGCAAGAGGCACAGAGAATGGAGACAAGACTGAGACTCTGATGAAGTCCCATTTATTGCAAGGAAATTCTGGGTACTTATATCCTTTACCAGGTGACTTACAGCCATGGACAAGCAGAGGAACACAGCTGAAGGTGCTTTCCATGTGAGCCTTGCAGCTGGGGACAATAAACAGCAAAACAAGATATGTAAGCAAAACAAGATGTTTATCAGAGTGTGCTCAGCTGTTGTAGGCTGTTTGCAAAACAAGTCTCTTGTGTTGGTATATTGCTCAGATGGCTGCAAAGAGGGTAGCCACTTCCTGCTAGTAGTTGGCTCCCAACAAATTTCCAGCCAGACTGAGCTACAAAGGTGTTGGGAGCCCACCCCTAGCAGAAAGCAGCTATTCTCTTTGCAGCCTTCTTGGGCCATGTATATGTGTAGGTTGATCCTTGTCCACCCTAAATAAAGACTTGTTTTTCTAGGCTGATATTTTTGCAAGCAGCCCACAACCACTGAGCACACTCTGAGAATCATGTTGTTTTCCTCAGACATAGCCTGGACTTGTTGTTTAGTGTCCCCAGCTACTAGGTACTTGTGGTTAAGTGTCTCCAGCTGCACTCCCCTGCTTGTGCTTATATACCCATAATTGTGTTTCAATAAAAGAGACTTGATCAGAAAACTGGCTTGTCTTCATTCTTTGCATCTCTTGCCCCTGAATCCCCACTTTCTCCCTTGTAGAACCCATTGATTGACCCTCATGGCAGGTCACCAGGCAGGCAATATGGGGCAGTGAGAACAAGAGGCTCCTTGAGGGACATTATTGAAAGAAGGGTCTTTGACAGGAAATTCAAAAATGTAACAAAGGTGGTCTCTGCTGGAACCTGCTGCACTGACACTGGTAAGTCATAGTATGAGAATGGGGCAAGAAATAAGTCAGCATGACCTATATGTGGAACAGATGAGAAATGCTTTAAAGACGAAAGGAGTAAGGGTGAAATTCAGCATTTGTTGTCATTTTTTATTTCATTAAAGACTTATGTCTGTGGATTCCTCAGGTAAGAACTACAATAAGGTAAAAATAAAAGATGAATTAATATGGCAAAATAAATTCTAAGACTGCATGAAATGATCTGTATTGACCACATTTAATGAGGTTTACAGTGAGAATTAGAAGTAAAATGTAGAGCAAATAGACGTCGAAAAGTGTGTGAGAAAATGTAAGGATTAAGACTAAGTGATAATTATTAAAGAAACAAGTGCAGTTAAGAAACCTAACAGCAAACCCCTGAAAGTTTGGAGTGGTGGGTAACTCACTGCACCCCCAACATTAAAATCAGAGGACAATTTGTAGGTGGTTTGCTCTTTCCTTCCACCATGTAGGTATAAGGGAAAAAACTCTAGAGAGTTGGCAAAAACAACTTTACTTGTTGAGCCAACAAACCACCTGATCACCTCAGTCACAGAACTGAAGAAGCTCTGAACCTATACTGAAGTTCATGTGTATATCTGTCCATCACTCATAAAGAGGTGATTCTTTTTACTCTCGGTTTTGACAATACCAGTCTTGAGATGCACAGGATTACTTCCTCCTCAGTCTTAGAAGTCACACGATTTAGGGGAGATTCACCAGAATCAGTTACTCATCTGAAGAAACATTTTCTAATATACTGTGGGATCTACTATGGTAAAAGTGCAACATCTATTTGTAGGGGACAGTTCTGATGTTAAGGTCCTGTTCTCAATTGTTTGTTGACCTGTCAGTAAAAAATGCCATGGGCTAATTGCAGAGCAGAAGGTACAGGTCATTGGAAGAAATGCGGACCAAAGGAAGGGGCATGAGAATTGGAGAAAGTAGAACAACGCAACAGTGTGAGGTATCAAAAAAATGGCCACAGAGTCTGCTCCTACAGGCAGGTGGTCAGGGGCATTTAGCAGGGAACAGATGTGACTGAAAGGCTAAAATGTAAGGGAGGTGGAAGAGGTAGAAATAAATTGACAAAGACACCCTTTTCCAATCTGAAGATAGTAAAACCCCTGGAGACAAGTAGAAAATGAACAACAGTGTGTGTGTGTGTGTGTGTGTGTGTGTGTGTGTGTGTGTGTGTGTGTGTTTCTGTCTGTCTGTCTGTCTGTCTGTGTTTTAGACTCAGATTTAAGGGAAGCTGGGAGGGTCCTGGTATCAGAGTCACTTCCCAGAGTAAAGGCAGAAGGTAGAGCAAAGATACAGGCAACATCTACCATCCCTCTCACTTGCTAGCCTTTAATGGAAATATTCACCTCACAGTCCTGTGTCCTCTGCTGCAGGCTCCGTCCCTCTGGGTTTGTTGGAAGCTTAATCTAAACTGTTTTGATGGCACTTCAACATGATTTAGTTACCACTTCTACCACTCAGAGTGTTCTCAATTCTGCATTTCATTTGATAAAGCCTAATCTGCACTGTCATGCAGGATGAGACATGAGAGATCTGCTCCAACCCTGACAATAAGAGATCCTGAGGCATGATAAAAAAAACCCACTCTAATACCCTACCTGGAGGCCTCAGAGTTTAAACATTGAACGTGCCTGCCCCAAGTATGTGAACCTATAAGTCTCAAGAATCTTCTCTCTTTGGTTGGGTGTGATCCAGTGCAGCTGATACAGCACACAAATAAGGAGAAAAGTCCAGGCAGGGCCTGGATAGATGGCTGCTTCATTTGATAATTTGTTTTTCAGAGGACCTTAAGAGTGATGATTAACAATCCTCTGTCACTTTAGTTCCAGGTGGAATCCACTGGCCTCTTCTGGCCTTGAGAGAATTGCATGCATGTAGTGTACAGACACACAGCAGGTAAAACACCCATACATATAAAAGAAATAATGCAAAAACAGAAACAACACCCTAACCAAATTTAAAAAAAAAAAAAAAAAAAAAAAAAAAAAAAAAAAAAAAAAAACATCAAATACATTGTCCAGGCCAAGAGAACAAAATCATCATCAGTAGAACAACACCACCACCAAAACAAAACAAAACAAACAAACGAACAAAAACACAACATCTCCCAATAGGTCTTGGAATTCATGATCTCTGCTGTGCAGTTATAAGTGATGCTACCTTTCAAGGAAACAAGAGGCATACAGCTCTGTGGTTACTAATTTCTTTGATACTCCCTTAGTAAATAATTTTCTTTCTTGGGATGTATTAGAGAAACACTCCTATGTTTCTCCTCTGTTTTTTCATCATGAGCATCTAAGGAGTAGTACGTTTTAACATAGCTGAATTTATGACCACAAAGATACAGCATGGATGTGTTTTTCAGCAGGAATTTGGGATCCACAAAGTGTGTCACACTACCCACATCATAAACACAATTCTTTGTGTAGCTCTGACTGGTTGGGAACCAGTAACGAAGCGTAAGGCACATTACACTTGAAGAGGTCCATTCCTACCTGATACTTCTACTGTTACAAGACTGTGAAACACACATGAAGACTGATGGTTTTTATGAGATAAAAATTAGAGATTGCCTTTTTATTCATAAAAATACATTAATTTTTTTCAATACCAGCTTAAAGTGGAGGAGTCAAAGTATACTGTACACAGCCTTAGCAAAACAGCAAATTACAGTAACAAAAAATAATAACAAAACTTCAAATGAAAAGAAAGAAAACCATGTACTCAAGGCAATCAAAACTCTAACCAAAATCAAAACACAATAATTAAGCTAAACAGCATTCCCTTGCTGTAGAATTTGCTGCACTAACCTATAGCCTGTTGCTGGCCTTGGAAATATAGTGCAAAGGCAGTCAGCAATGGTAACAATCTCTTCAAGATGAATGTAGGTATGCCCCATTGGGGTGGGGGTTTGCTGTTGGGCAATTTCTTCCAGTGCAAAGCATGAGTCATGTTACAGACAATACCTCAAAGTCTTTAACATTTGCTTGACTGATCTCTCTGAAATTATTTTTGATGATCCATGAGGACAAGTGAAAATTTACATTCTTGGGTTCCTCCTGGATGACCAACAGATCTTGATGTCCCTCAGCACTTCTGAAGCCTTCCATACATGCACTCTTGCTGGACCAGAGGCTAGACAAAATAAAGGCCTTCTGACATATAGGAACCCAATGAAAGGAAGAAAATGCAGCCCAAGTTTGCCATGGATATAGGGATGAGATGCAATGGTGGTTCATTGCTTTGCACACTCAGTGCTCCTGGTGAAGAGTTGTGTCTGAGGGAGATCTTGACCTGTACTGGGCCCTATTTGAGCTTCTGGTGGAACATTTTGGACCTAGAGGAGGAAGAGACAAAGGCCTTGTGAGAGCCTGCCATGTCAGTTTTCCAGCAAACACCAGGCTTATTCAGCAGGACAATCCATTATGATCTTTGAGCTAAGGTCATTCCCTGTATTCCCAAAGAAGAAGGGCCAGAGAGCACCTGGAACTGGAATTTTTTCTCAGATTTAATAAATGGCTTGAAAGTGAACTGTGAACTACACACTGTGCTAAATAAAAGGCCACATGTCTCCAATAATCCATATATAATGTATTGAAAAATAACTATGTAGCAATGTCTGAATGAGGCACTATACAGAGGCCTTCAAGGGAGCCTAACCACCATTTAATTGAAGGCTGTTATTATAGCTGGAGTGCAGGAATCTGCTTGGGTTCCACTTGTGCAAATCTCCATCTGTGAATCCCAGAGAAACCATCTCTCAGGAAATCCATGCTCACTGAAGAGATACTATAATCAGCAAGAGTGTGCGGCTTGCAAATCTTCCCAAGGGAAAGCATTGAACTTTAAAAGGGATATTAATAAAAAAAGAAAGGACACCACTATGCTTATAGCTACTCTAGTATTATTTGTGGAGAGCCTGTGAACTCCTACTTCTTGTTCTGTGGCTTGTCCTGCAGGGCAGTAAACAGTGTCTGGGAGATAACCTGAAAGAGAGAATTGACAAAAACAGCCAAATGCAAAGGATGATTTGCCTAAAGTCTGATCAAATCCTAATTTTTACTTTTTCACACAGGTGTTATAAATACATAAAGGTAGAATGTGGGAAAGGGGAAGGCGCAGGACTGTAGTTTTTCAGGGGAAATACAGGGTATCACCTGGGCGAAGGTTCAGGGAACAGGCCACTATGATTGTCGATGATTCACTTGTCCTTATCTAAGTTGGTACTATCTACCAAGGCTACCTATCCACAAGGTCTATGACTATCCAGGCTGATAAATTTCCACGAAGACTACTTGTTTACAAGATCTTATAGCCATCTGCTCATTGTTTTTTCACAGAAACCAGGACTTTGTGTTAGCAGGCTGACTTAGACCTATGGCTGATTTTAGGCCTTCAGTGTATAAGCAAGGCTGCCCCTGACATCTCCTTCCTTCTCCAAGTATAGAAAGACCATGGCAATTCTAATCTTGCAAAGACAGGAATAGAAGCCTGACCTCCAGTAATTAAAGGGGACCCTGTAATGGCTCTGATCCTCTTGTCATTGTCCAGTGAGGCATGAGGGCCAGACCTATCCAGATGTCTTTTTCCTGGAGATGAGATGCTTTTAACATTAACCCCTATGCAATCAGGCTTGTCCCCCAGGAAACACAGAAAGATATTTTTAATTTTTATTTATATTCCCTTGCAGTGCTTAGCCTCAGAGCCTAAGCAAGAATTTAGATAGCCAGTCAGAGGGAGTTCTGGGTGGCTCCTCTCTGCTTGGTCTATAGGTGGGAGTCCCCTCTTTTAGGTTGAGTAGTGAATACCCTGGATAGTGCAACAACCTGGTCCTGTGTCTCATGGTCTTCCATAGCTAACTTATGATAATGTATCTGAATAGATTTTGCTATCAAATTATCTACCTTTTGTTTCACAAAGTTAGTCAGCCTATGTAAGACCCAGAAACCAAAAGGAACAAGTAAAAATATCCCAACTAATGGTCTTAAAATGAAAGGAAGTAGGGTTAACAATCATGAAGGGGTTGAAAACCAATTCTTGTACCAGCTCTCATCTTTGTCCCTCATGTTCTCTTTAACCATCCCTGTCTTCATCTATGTAAAAGCAACATTCTTCTTTAAGGGCTGTACAAAGTCTAGACCACTTCACAGTCTTTTCTATTGTA